>NW_027276879.1:365000-377500 GCF_030028105.1 Mobula birostris | reverse complement strand
CCAACTTTTTGGCGCGGTTAGGGGCATAATTAGTGTTGTCCCCCTTGGCGGTAAAGTTAGGCGCCTCTTCGTTAACCGGCGCCGCTGCGTTAGCCGGAGCTCGCCTCGGTCGGTCGGTGGGCGGCCCTCCGGCGGGATTGCTCCCACCGTGGATGGATGGCGCGCCTCGACCGGCCAGAGGCCGTGGAACCCGCCCGCCCGAAAGTCCCAAGTTGTGACTCGAGACATCGGGTAGGCGCGGGGAGCTCCGGTGGTCCGGCCGAAAATGCCGCCGCCCGGCCGGCACAGCCCTCCGAATCGGTCCCCAGGCGGACTTCCGCCAGTGGGAATTGGTCCGAAAATTCGTACGGGCAAAGTTGAGATTCGGCCGTAAATGCCGCCACGCGGCCCGGGTTAACGATGTGGGGAGGCCCGTGCCGCCTGTCGACCACTCCTCGGTGATCGTGAAAACCGCCTCCCCATATATCTGCAGGAACCCCGCCAATGCCCCCGTACAGAAATCGCATGTGTCAAAGGGGCGGCCGAACTGGACCCCGGCGGCCGGGGCTCTGGAACTCCCGGCCGGCAGTGGCCGGCAAATCCGACCCGCATCCGGACTTCCGAGCCAGACTTGGTTAACGAATTGCACCTGGGTAACCAAAACTCAACTGGACCACCCGATCTCCGGACACATGGTTCAAGCTCACACACCCACACGCCCACCCACCCACCCACCGCGCGGGCCCCGTGCGCCGTAGCATTGGAAGAGGTGGGCTGCGCCAGCTGGTTTTTTTTATCGAATTGTCAGGGTCCGGTCGGGTTAAGGATTTGACAGGGCCAGCTTGACGAAATTCAGTGCGGCGCGGGTAAACGGCGGCAGTAACTATGACTCTCTTAAGGTAAGGAGGGGGGGGCCCATGGGCCAGCAAGGAGTTTCTGATGAACATCGGCCGGGACATTTTGACGGCGGGGCAAGAACTAGTTGTTATTGAGGGCGAAGGGTTTGTCCTCAGCTGGTTGATTGTCGAATTGTCGGGACTGCCGGGCCGGTTAACGATTTGCCCGGCCGGCTTGGTTAACCATTTGCCCGAGCAGGGTTGGCTAACGCATTGTCAGGAGCGTGCGCGGTTGGTTCACGAAACTGCCTGTTCCGGGTTTCTAGAGCGTTGTCAGGCCCGGCCGGCCGGGTTAGCGGGTTGCCAGACCCAACTTGAGGAAATTCAGTGCGGCGCGGGTAAACGGCGGGAGTAACTATGACTCTCTTAAGGTAAGGAGGGGGGCCCATGGGCCCGCAAGGAGGTTCTGATGAACATCGGCCGGGACATTTTGACGGCGGGGCAAGAACTAGTTGTTATTGAGGGCGAAGGGTTTGTCCTCAGCTGGTTGATTGTCGAATTGTCGGGACTGCCGGGCCGGTTAACGATTTGCCCGGCCGGCTTGGTTAACCATTTGCCCGAGCCGGGTTGGTTACCGAATTGTCAGGGTTGGGCTTGGTTAACCATTTGCCCGAGCCGGGTTGGTTAATGAATTGCCATGGCCGGGTTGGTTAACGAATTGTCGGTTTTGGGCTTGGTTAACGACTTGACCGTGCAGGGTTGGTTAACGCCTTGTCAGGAGCGTGCGCGGTTGGTTCACGAAACTGCCTGTTCCGGGTTTCTAGAGCGTTGTCAGGCCCGGCCGGCCGGGTTAGCGGGTTGCCAGACCCAACTTGACGAAATTCAGTGCGGCGCGGGTAAACGGCGGCAGTAACTATGACTCTCTTAAGGATAAGGAGGGGGGGCCCATGGGCCAGCAAGGAGTTTCTGATGAACATCGGCCGGGACATTTTGACGGCGGGGCAAGAACTAGTTGTTATTGAGGGCGAAGGGTTTGTCCTCAGCTGGTTGATTGTCGAATTGTCGGGACTGCCGGGCCGGTTAACCATTTGCCCGGCCGGCTTGGTTAACCATTTGCCCGAGCAGGGTTGGCTAACGCATTGTCAGGAGCGTGCGCGGTTGGTTCACGAAACTGCCTGTTCCGGGTTTCTAGAGCGTTGTCAGGCCCGGCCGGCCGGGTTAGCGGCTTGCCAGACCCAACTTGACGAAATTCAGTGCGGCGCGGGTAAACGGCGGGAGTAACTATGACTCTCTTAAGGTATGGAGGGGGGCCCATGGGCCAGCAAGGAGTTTCTGATGAACATCGGCCAGGACATTTTGACGGCGGGGCAAGACGTAGTTGTTATTGAGGGTGAAGGGTTTGTCCTCAGCTGGTTGATTGTCGAATAGTCGGGGCTGCCGGGCCGGTTACCGATTTGCCCGGCCGGCTTGGTTAACCATTTGCCCGGGCAGGGTTGGTTAACGAATTGTCAGGGTTGGGCTTGCTTAACCATTTGCCCGGGCCGGGTTGGTTAGCGAATTGCCATGGTTGGGTTGGTTAACGAATTGTCGGGTTTGGGCTTGGTTAACGATTTGCCCGAGCAGGGCGGGTGAACGCATTGTCAGGAGCGTGCGCGGTTGGTTCACGAAACTGCCTGTTCCGGGTTTCGAGAGCGTTGTCAGGCCCGGCCGGCCGGGTTAGCGGGTTGCCAGACCCAACTTGACGAAATTCAGTGCGGCGCGGGTAAACGGCGGGAGTAACTATGACTCTCTTAAGTCTCTTAAGGAGGGGGGGCCCATGGGCCAGCAAGGAGTTTCTGATGAACATCGGCCGGGACATTTTGACGGCGGGGCAAGAACTAGTTGTTATTGAGGGCGAAGGGTTTGTCCTCAGCTGGTTGATTGTCGAATTGTCGGGACTGCCGGGCCGGTTAACGATTTGCCCGGCCGGCTTGGTTAACCATTTGCCCGAGCCGGGTTGGTTACCGAATTGTCAGGGTTGGGCTTGGTTAACCATTTGCCCGAGCCGGGTTGGTTAATGAATTGCCATGGCCGGGTTGGTTAACGCAGTTTCAGGGTTGGGCTTGATTAACGATTTGCCCGAGCAGGGTTGGCTAACGCACTGTCAGGAGCGTGCGCGGTTGGTTCACGAAACTGCCTGTTCCGGGTTTCTAGAGCGTTGTCAGGCCCGGCCGGCCGGGTTAGCGGGTTGCCAGACCCAACTTGACGACATTCAGTGCGGCGCGGGTAAACGGCGGGAGTAACTATGACTCTCTTAAGGGAAGGAGGGGGGGCCCATGGGCCAGCAAGGAGTTTCTGATGAACATCGGCCGGGACATTTTGACGGCGGGGCAAGAACTAGTTGTTATTGAGGGCGAAGGGTTTGTCCTCAGCTGGTTGATTGTCGAATTGTCGGGACTGCCGGGCCGGTTAACGATTTGCCCGGCCGGCTTGGTTAACCATTTGCCCGGGCCGGGTTGGTTAACGAATTGTCAGGGTTGGGCTTGGTTAACCATTTGCCCGGGCCGGGTTGGTTAGCGAATTGCCATGGTTGGGTTGGTTAACGAATTGTCGGGTTTGGGCTTGGTTAACGACTTGACCGTGCAGGGTTGGTTAACGCCTTGTCAGGAGCGTGCGCGGTTGGTTCACGAAACTGCCTGTTCCGGGTTTCTAGAGCGTTGTCAGGCCCGGCCGGCCGGGTTAGCGGCTTGCCAGACCCAACTTGACGAAATTCAGTGCGGCGCGGGTAAACGGCGGGAGTAACTATGACTCTCTTAAGGTAAGGAGGGGGGCCCATGGGCCAGCAAGGAGTTTCTGATGAACATCGGCCGGGACATTTTGACGGCGGGGCAAGAACTAGTTGTTATTGAGGGTGAAGGGTTTGTCCTCAGCTGGTTGATTGTCGAATAGTCGGGGCTGCCGGGCCGGTTACCGATTTGCCCGGCCGGCTTGGTTAACCATTTGCCCGAGCCGGGTTGGTTAATGAATTGCCATGGCCGGGTTGGTTAACGCAGTTTCAGGGTTGGGCTTGATTAACGATTTGCCCGAGCAGGGTTGGCTAACGCATTGTCAGGAGCGTGCGCGGTTGGTTCACGAAACTGCCTGTTCCGGGTTTCTAGAGCGTGGTCAGGCCCGGCCGGCCGGGTTAGCAGGCTGCCAGACCCAACTTGACGAAATTCAGTGCGGCGCGGGTAAACGGCGGGAGTAACTATGACTCTCTTAAGGGAAGGAGGGGGGGCCCATGGGCCAGCAAGGAGTTTCTGATGAACATCGGCCGGGACATTTTGACGGCGGGGCAAGAACTAGTTGTTATTGAGGGCGAAGGGTTTGTCCTCAGCTGGTTGATTGTCGAATTGTCGGGACTGCCGGGCCGGTTAACGATTTGCCCGGCCGGCTTGGTTAACCATTTGCCCGGGCCGGGTTGGTTAACGAATTGTCAGGGTTGGGCTTGGTTACCCATTTGCCCGGCCCCGGGTTGGTTAGCGAATTGCCATGGTTGGGTTGGTTATCGAATTGTCGGGTTTGGGCTTGGTTACCGATTTGCCCGAGCAGGGTTGGCTAACGCATTGTCAGGAGCGTGCGCGGTTGGTTCACGAAACTGCCTGTTCCGGGTTTCTAGAGCGTTGTCAGGCCCGGCCGGCCGGGTTAGCGGCTTGCCAGACCCAACTTGACGAAATTCAGTGCGGCGCGGGTAAACGGCGGGAGTAACTATGACTCTCTTAAGGTAAGGAGGGGGGCCCATGGGCCAGCAAGGAGTTTCTGATGAACCTCGGCCGGGACATTTTGACGGCGGGGCAAGAACTAGTTGTTATTGAGGGCGAAGGGTTTGTCCTCAGCGGGTTGATTGTCGAATTGTCGGGACTGCCGGGCCGGTTAGCGATTTGCCCGGCCGGCTTGGTTAACCATTTGCCCGGGCCGGGTTGGTTAACGAATTGTCAGGGTTGGGCTTGGTTAACCATTTGCCCGGGCCGGGTTGGTTAGCGAATTGCCATGGTTGGGTTGGTTAACGAATTGTCGGGTTTGGGCTTGGTTAACGACTTGACCGTGCAGGGTTGGTTAACGCCTTGTCAGGAGCGTGCGCGGTTGGTTCACGAAACTGCCTGTTCCGGGTTTCTAGAGCATTGTCAGGCCCGGCCGGCCGGGTTAGCGGCTTGCCAGACCCAACTTGACGAAATTCAGTGCGGCGCGGGTAAACGGCGGGAGTAACTATGACTCTCTTAAGGTAAGGAGGGGGGCCCATGGGCCAGCAAGGAGTTTCTGATGAACATCGGCCGGGACATTTTGACGGCGGGGCAAGAACTAGTTGTTATTGAGGGTGAAGGGTTTGTCCTCAGCTGGTTGATTGTCGAATAGTCGGGGCTGCCGGGCCGGTTACCGATTTGCCCGGCCGGCTTGGTTAACCATTTGCCCGAGCCGGGTTGGTTAATGAATTGCCATGGCCGGGTTGGTTAACGCAGTTTCAGGGTTGGGCTTGATTAACGATTTGCCCGAGCAGGGTTGGCTAACGCATTGTCAGGAGCGTGCGCGGTTGGTTCACGAAACTGCCTGTTCCGGGTTTCTAGAGCGTTGTCAGGCCCGGCCGGCCGGGTTAGCGGGTTGCCAGACCCAACTTGACGAAATTCAGTGCGGCGCGGGTAAACGGCGGGAGTAACTATGACTCTCTTAAGGTTAAGGAGGGGGGCCCATGGGCCAGCAAGGAGTTTCTGGTGAACATCGGCCGGGACATTTTGACGGCGGGGCAAGACGTCGTTGTTATTGAGGGTGAAGGGTTTGTCCTCAGCTGGTTGATTGTCGAATTGTCGGGACTGCCGGGCCGGTTACCGATTTGCCCGGCCGGCTTGGTTAACCATTTGCCCGAGCCGGGTTGGTTAATGAATTGCCATGGCCGGGTTGGTTAACGCAGTTTCAGGGTTGGGCTTGATTAACGATTTGCCCGAGCAGGGTTGGCTAACGCATTGTCAGGAGCGTGCGCGGTTGGTTCACGAAACTGCCTGTTCCGGGTTTCTAGAGCGTGGTCAGGCCCGGCCGGCCGGGTTAGCAGGCTGCCAGACCCAACTTGACGAAATTCAGTGCGGCGCGGGTAAACGGCGGGAGTAACTATGACTCTCTTAAGGGAAGGAGGGGGGGCCCATGGGCCAGCAAGGAGTTTCTGATGAACATCGGCCGGGACATTTTGACGGCGGGGCAAGAACTAGTTGTTATTGAGGGCGAAGGGTTTGTCCTCAGCTGGTTGATTGTCGAATTGTCGGGACTGCCGGGCCGGTTAACGATTTGCTCGGCCGGCTTGGTTAACCATTTGCCCGGGCCGGGTTGGTTAACGAATTGTCAGGGTTGGGCTTGGTTACCCATTTGCCCGGCCCCGGGTTGGTTAGCGAATTGCCATGGTTGGGTTGGTTATCGAATTGTCGGGTTTGGGCTTGGTTACCGATTTGCCCGAGCAGGGTTGGCTAACGCATTGTCAGGAGCGTGCGCGGTTGGTTCACGAAACTGCCTGTTCCGGGTTTCTAGAGCGTTGTCAGGCCCGGCCGGCCGGGTTAGCGGCTTGCCAGACCCAACTTGACGAAATTCAGTGCGGCGCGGGTAAACGGCGGGAGTAACTATGACTCTCTTAAGGTAAGGAGGGGGGCCCATGGGCCAGCAAGGAGTTTCTGATGAACCTCGGCCGGGACATTTTGACGGCGGGGCAAGAACTAGTTGTTATTGAGGGCGAAGGGTTTGTCCTCAGCGGGTTGATTGTCGAATTGTCGGGACTGCCGGGCCGGTTAGCGATTTGCCCGGCCGGCTTGGTTAACCATTTGCCCGGGCCGGGTTGGTTAACGAATTGTCAGGGTTGGGCTTGGTTAACCATTTGCCCGGGCCGGGTTGGTTAGCGAATTGCCATGGTTGGGTTGGTTAACGAATTGTCGGGTTTGGGCTTGGTTAACGACTTGACCGTGCAGGGTTGGTTAACGCCTTGTCAGGAGCGTGCGCGGTTGGTTCACGAAACTGCCTGTTCCGGGTTTCTAGAGCATTGTCAGGCCCGGCCGGCCGGGTTAGCGGCTTGCCAGACCCAACTTGACGAAATTCAGTGCGGCGCGGGTAAACGGCGGGAGTAACTATGACTCTCTTAAGGTAAGGAGGGGGGCCCATGGGCCAGCAAGGAGTTTCTGATGAACATCGGCCGGGACATTTTGACGGCGGGGCAAGAACTAGTTGTTATTGAGGGTGAAGGGTTTGTCCTCAGCTGGTTGATTGTCGAATAGTCGGGGCTGCCGGGCCGGTTACCGATTTGCCCGGCCGGCTTGGTTAACCATTTGCCCGAGCCGGGTTGGTTAATGAATTGCCATGGCCGGGTTGGTTAACGCAGTTTCAGGGTTGGGCTTGATTAACGATTTGCCCGAGCAGGGTTGGCTAACGCATTGTCAGGAGCGTGCGCGGTTGGTTCACGAAACTGCCTGTTCCGGGTTTCTAGAGCGTTGTCAGGCCCGGCCGGCCGGGTTAGCGGGTTGCCAGACCCAACTTGACGAAATTCAGTGCGGCGCGGGTAAACGGCGGCAGTAACTATGACTCTCTTAAGGATAAGGAGGGGGGGCCCATGGGCCAGCAAGGAGTTTCTGATGAACATCGGCCGGGACATTTTGACGGCGGGGCAAGAACTAGTTGTTATTGAGGGCGAAGGGTTTGTCCTCAGCTGGTTGATTGTCGAATTGTCGGGACTGCCGGGCCGGTTAACCATTTGCCCGGCCGGCTTGGTTAACCATTTGCCCGAGCAGGGTTGGCTAACGCATTGTCAGGAGCGTGCGCGGTTGGTTCACGAAACTGCCTGTTCCGGGTTTCTAGAGCGTTGTCAGGCCCGGCCGGCCGGGTTAGCGGCTTGCCAGACCCAACTTGACGAAATTCAGTGCGGCGCGGGTAAACGGCGGGAGTAACTATGACTCTCTTAAGGTATGGAGGGGGGCCCATGGGCCAGCAAGGAGTTTCTGATGAACATCGGCCAGGACATTTTGACGGCGGGGCAAGACGTAGTTGTTATTGAGGGTGAAGGGTTTGTCCTCAGCTGGTTGATTGTCGAATAGTCGGGGCTGCCGGGCCGGTTACCGATTTGCCCGGCCGGCTTGGTTAACCATTTGCCCGGGCAGGGTTGGTTAACGAATTGTCAGGGTTGGGCTTGCTTAACCATTTGCCCGGGCCGGGTTGGTTAGCGAATTGCCATGGTTGGGTTGGTTAACGAATTGTCGGGTTTGGGCTTGGTTAACGATTTGCCCGAGCAGGGCGGGTGAACGCATTGTCAGGAGCGTGCGCGGTTGGTTCACGAAACTGCCTGTTCCGGGTTTCGAGAGCGTTGTCAGGCCCGGCCGGCCGGGTTAGCGGGTTGCCAGACCCAACTTGACGAAATTCAGTGCGGCGCGGGTAAACGGCGGGAGTAACTATGACTCTCTTAAGTCTCTTAAGGAGGGGGGGCCCATGGGCCAGCAAGGAGTTTCTGATGAACATCGGCCGGGACATTTTGACGGCGGGGCAAGAACTAGTTGTTATTGAGGGCGAAGGGTTTGTCCTCAGCTGGTTGATTGTCGAATTGTCGGGACTGCCGGGCCGGTTAACGATTTGCCCGGCCGGCTTGGTTAACCATTTGCCCGAGCCGGGTTGGTTACCGAATTGTCAGGGTTGGGCTTGGTTAACCATTTGCCCGAGCCGGGTTGGTTAATGAATTGCCATGGCCGGGTTGGTTAACGAATTGTCGGGTTTGGGCTTGGTTAACGACTTGACCGTGCAGGGTTGGTTAACGCCTTGTCAGGAGCGTGCGCGGTTGGTTCACGAAGAGGGGGGGGCCCATGGGCCAGCAAGGAGTTTCTGATGAACATCGGCCGGGACATTTTGACGGCGGGGCAAGAACTAGTTGTTATTGAGGGCGAAGGGTTTGTCCTCAGCTGGTTGATTGTCGAATTGTCGGGACTGCCGGGCCGGTTAACGATTTGCCCGGCCGGCTTGGTTAACCATTTGCCCGAGCCGGGTTGGTTACCGAATTGTCAGGGTTGGGCTTGGTTAACCATTTGCCCGAGCCGGGTTGGTTAATGAATTGCCATGGCCGGGTTGGTTAACGAATTGTCGGGTTTGGGCTTGGTTAACGACTTGACCGTGCAGGGTTGGTTAACGCCTTGTCAGGAGCGTGCGCGGTTGGTTCACGAAGAGGGGGGGGCCCATGGGCCAGCAAGGAGTTTCTGATGAACATCGGCCGGGACATTTTGACGGCGGGGCAAGAACTAGTTGTTATTGAGGGCGAAGGGTTTGTCCTCAGCTGGTTGATTGTCGAATTGTCGGGACTGCCGGGCCGGTTAACGATTTGCCCGGCCGGCTTGGTTAACCATTTGCCCGAGCCGGGTTGGTTACCGAATTGTCCGGGTTGGGCTTGGTTAACCATTTGTACGAGCCGGGTTGGTTAGTGAATTGCCATGGCCGGGTTGGTTAACGCAGTTTCAGGGTTGGGCTTGATTAACGATTTGCCCGAGCAGGGTTGGCTAACGCATTGTCAGGAGCGTGCGCGGTTGGTTCACGAAACTGCCTGTTCCGGGTTTCTAGAGCGTTGTCAGGCCCGGCCGGCCGGGTTAGCGGGTTGCCAGACCCAACTTGACGAAATTCAGTGCGGCGCGGGTAAACGGCGGGAGTAACTATGACTCTCTTAAGGTAAGGAGGGGGGCCCATGGGCCAGCAAGGAGTTTCTGATGAACATCGGCCGGGACATTTTGACGGCGGGGCAAGACGTAGTTGTTTTTGAGGGCGAAGGGTTTGTCCTCAGCTGGTTGATTGTCGAATTGTCGGGACTGCCGGGCCGGTTAACGATTTGCCCGGCCGGCTTGGTTAACCATTTGCCCGAGCCGGGTTGGTTACCGAATTGTCAGGGTTGGGCTTGGTTAACCATTTGCCCGAGCCGGGTTGGTTAATGAATTGCCATGGCCGGGTTGGTTAACGCAGTTTCAGGGTTGGGCTTGATTAACGATTTGCCCGAGCAGGGTTGGCTAACGCACTGTCAGGAGCGTGCGCGGTTGGTTCACGAAACTGCCTGTTCCGGGTTTCTAGAGCGTTGTCAGGCCCGGCCGGCCGGGTTAGCGGGTTGCCAGACCCAACTTGACGACATTCAGTGCGGCGCGGGTAAACGGCGGGAGTAACTATGACTCTCTTAAGGTAAGGAGGGGGGGCACATGGGCCAGCAAGGAGTTTCTGATGAACATCGGCCGGGACATTTTGACGGCGGGGCAAGAACTAGTTGTTATTGAGGGCGAAGGGTTTGTCCTCAGCTGGTTGATTGTCGAATTGTCGGGACTGCCGGGCCGGTTAACGATTTGCCCGGCCGGCTTGGTTAACCATTTGCCCGAGCCGGGTTGTTTAGCGAATTGCCATGTATGGGTTGGTTAACGAATTGTCGGGTTTGGGCTTGGTTAACGACTTGATGTGCAGGGTTGGTTAACGAATTGTCGGGGTTGGGTTTGGTTAACGATTTGCCCGAGCAGGGTTGGTTAGCGAATTGTCAAGGGTTCGGCTTGGTTAACGACTTGACCGTGCAGGGTTGGTTAGCCCATTGTCAGGAGCGTGCGCGGTTGGTTCACGAAACTGCCTGTTCCGGGTTTCGAGAGCGTTGTCAGGCCCGGCCGGCCGGGTTAGCGGCTTGCCAGACCCAACTTAACGAAATTCATTGCAGCGCGGGTAATCGGCGGGAGTCGCTTGGTTAACGTTATGGCCGGGCCAGGCTGGTTAATCAATTGTCCAGGCCCGGTTGGTTACCCAATTGGCCAGGCCGGGGTGGATAACGAATTGGCCAGTCTCGGTTGGTTAACCAATTGCCCGGGCCGGGCCGGGTTGGTTAACGAATTGTCCGGGTCAGACTGGTTAATGAATTGGCATGTCCGAGTAGGTTAACGAATTGCCAGAGCCAGCTTGGTTAACGAATTGTCCGGCTGGGTTGGTGCACTCATTGCCAGGACAGGGTTGTTCAATGAATTGTCCGTTCCCAGTTGGTTCACGAATTGGCAAGGCCAGGGTGGTTAAGGAATTGTCCGGGCCAGGTTGGTTAACGAATTGCCCGTCCTGGCTGGTTAACGAATTGTCAGGGTCAGGTTGGTTAACGAATTGCCATGGCCGTGTAGGTTAACGAATTGCCAGAGCCAGCTTGGTTAACGAATTGTCCGGCCGGGTTGGTTAACGAATTGTCCGTTCCCAGTTGGTTCACGAATTGGCAAGGCCAGGGTGGTTAAGGAATTGTCCGGGCCAGGTTGGTTAACGAATTGCCCGTCCTGGCTGGTTAACGAATTGTCAGGGTCAGGTTGGTTAACGAATTGCCATGGCCGTGTAGGTTAACGAATTGCCAGAGCCAGCTTGGTTAACGAATTGTCCGGCCGGGTTGGTTAACGAATTGTCCGTTCCCAGTTGGTTCACGAATTGGCAAGGACAGGGTGGTTAACGAATTGTCCGGCCGGGTTGGTGCACTCATTGCCAGGACAGGGTTGGTTACCGAATTGTCCGTTCCCAGTTGGTTCACGAATTGGAAAACCAGGGTGGTTAAAGTATTGTCCGGGCCTGGTTGGTTAACGAATTGCCCGTCCTGGTTGGTTAACGAATTGTCCGGGTCAGGTTGGTTAACGAATTGCCAGGGTCTGGTTGGTTACCGAATTGTCCGGCCGGGTTGGTGCACTCATTGCCAGGACAGGGTTGGTTGACGAATTGCCCGTCCTGGTTGGTTAACGAATTGCCAGGGTCTGGTTGGTTACCGAATTGTCCGGCCGGGTTGGTGCACTCATTGCCAGGACAGGGTTGGTTGACGAATTGCCCGTCCTGGTTGGTTAACGAATTGCCAGGGTCTGGTTGGTTACCGAATTGTCCGGCCGGGTTGGTGCACTCATTGCCAGGACAGGGTTGGTTAACGAATTGTCAGGGTCAGGTTGGTTAACGAATTGCCATGGCCGGGTAGGCTAACGAATTGCCAGAGCCAGCTTGGTTAACGAATTGTCCGGCCGGGTTGGTTAACGAATTGTCCCGGCCAGGTTGGTTAACGAATTGCCAGAGCCAGCTTGGTTAACGAATTGTCCGGCCGGGTTGGTGCACTCATTGCCAGGACAAGGTTGGTTAACGAATTGCCCGGTTCCGAATGGTTAACGAATTGCCCGGTCCCGTTCGGTTCACGAATTGCCCGCCCGCTGATTGTTAACTTTTCGCACCGGCGGGGGATGGCTTGGGTAACGAGCCTCCAAGATCTGTCGGTTAACCATTTGCCCGGTGGCAATTCGTTAACCAAGTCCGCTCCGGAAGTCTGGATGGGGGTCGGATTTGCCGGCCGAGGCCGACCCGGAGTTCCAGAGGCTCGGCCGCCGGGGTCAGATTCGGCCGCCCCTTTGACACATGCAATTTCTGTACGGGGGCATTGGCGGGGTTCCTGCAGATATATAGGGAGGCCGTTTTCACGAGTTGTTGAAGTATTCGGTAGATGGCACCGGCCTCCCCAATTGGTTAACCCGGGCCACGCGGCAGCTTTTCCGCACGATTCCGAAGATTGCCGGTATGGATTTTCGGACAAATACCCAATTGCGGAAGTCTGTCAGCGGGACCTATTCGCAGGCCCATGCCGGCCGAGGGGCGGCATTTTCCGTATGACTACCGGTGCTCCGGCCGCCGAATGGAAACCTTGCCCGAATGAATTTC
>NW_027276879.1:320000-352500 GCF_030028105.1 Mobula birostris | reverse complement strand
GCCGTAAATGCCGCCACGCGGCCCGGGTTAACGATGTGGGGAGGCCCGTGCCGCCTGTCGACCACTCCTCGGTGATCGTGAAAACCGCCTCCCCATATATCTGCAGGAACCCCGCCAATGCCCCCGTACAGAAATCGCATGTGTCAAAGGGGCGGCCGAACTGGACCCCGGCGGCCGGGGCTCTGGAACTCCCGGCCGGCAGTGGCCGGCAAATCCGACCCGCATCCGGACTTCCGAGCCAGACTTGGTTAACGAATTGCACCTGGGTAACCAAAACTCAACTGGACCACCCGATCTCCGGACACATGGTTCAAGCTCACACACCCACACGCCCACCCACCCACCCACCGCGCGGGCCCCGTGCGCCGTAGCATTGGAAGAGGTGGGCTGCGCCAGCTGGTTTTTTTTATCGAATTGTCAGGGTCCGGTCGGGTTAAGGATTTGACAGGGCCAGCTTGACGAAATTCAGTGCGGCGCGGGTAAACGGCGGCAGTAACTATGACTCTCTTAAGGTAAGGAGGGGGGGGCCCATGGGCCAGCAAGGAGTTTCTGATGAACATCGGCCGGGACATTTTGACGGCGGGGCAAGAACTAGTTGTTATTGAGGGCGAAGGGTTTGTCCTCAGCTGGTTGATTGTCGAATTGTCGGGACTGCCGGGCCGGTTAACGATTTGCCCGGCCGGCTTGGTTAACCATTTGCCCGAGCAGGGTTGGCTAACGCATTGTCAGGAGCGTGCGCGGTTGGTTCACGAAACTGCCTGTTCCGGGTTTCTAGAGCGTTGTCAGGCCCGGCCGGCCGGGTTAGCGGGTTGCCAGACCCAACTTGAGGAAATTCAGTGCGGCGCGGGTAAACGGCGGGAGTAACTATGACTCTCTTAAGGTAAGGAGGGGGGCCCATGGGCCAGCAAGGAGGTTCTGATGAACATCGGCCGGGACATTTTGACGGCGGGGCAAGAACTAGTTGTTATTGAGGGCGAAGGGTTTGTCCTCAGCTGGTTGATTTTCGAATTGTCGGGACTGCCGGGCCGGTTAACGATTTGCCCGGCCGGCTTGGTTAACCATTTGCCCGAGCCGGGTTGGTTACCGAATTGTCAGGGTTGGGCTTGGTTAACCATTTGCCCGAGCCGGGTTGGTTAATGAATTGCCATGGCCGGGTTGGTTAACGAATTGTCGGTTTTGGGCTTGGTTAACGACTTGACCGTGCAGGGTTGGTTAACGCCTTGTCAGGAGCGTGCGCGGTTGGTTCACGAAACTGCCTGTTCCGGGTTTCTAGAGCGTTGTCAGGCCCGGCCGGCCGGGTTAGCGGGTTGCCAGACCCAACTTGACGAAATTCAGTGCGGCGCGGGTAAACGGCGGCAGTAACTATGACTCTCTTAAGGTAAGGAGGGGGGCCCATGGGCCAGCAAGGAGGTTCTGATGAACATCGGCCGGGACATTTTGACGGCGGGGCAAGAACTAGTTGTTATTGAGGGCGAAGGGTTTGTCCTCAGCTGGTTGATTGTCGAATTGTCGGGACTGCCGGGCCGGTTAACGATTTGCCCGGCCGGCTTGGTTAACCATTTGCCCGAGCCGGGTTGGTTACCGAATTGTCAGGGTTGGGCTTGGTTAACCATTTGCCCGAGCCGGGTTGGTTAATGAATTGCCATGGCCGGGTTGGTTAACGAATTGTCGGTTTTGGGCTTGGTTAACGACTTGACCGTGCAGGGTTGGTTAACGCCTTGTCAGGAGCGTGCGCGGTTGGTTCACGAAACTGCCTGTTCCGGGTTTCTAGAGCGTTGTCAGGCCCGGCCGGCCGGGTTAGCGGGTTGCCAGACCCAACTTGACGAAATTCAGTGCGGCGCGGGTAAACGGCGGCAGTAACTATGACTCTCTTAAGGATAAGGAGGGGGGGCCCATGGGCCAGCAAGGAGTTTCTGATGAACATCGGCCGGGACATTTTGACGGCGGGGCAAGAACTAGTTGTTATTGAGGGCGAAGGGTTTGTCCTCAGCTGGTTGATTGTCGAATTGTCGGGACTGCCGGGCCGGTTAACCATTTGCCCGGCCGGCTTGGTTAACCATTTGCCCGAGCAGGGTTGGCTAACGCATTGTCAGGAGCGTGCGCGGTTGGTTCACGAAACTGCCTGTTCCGGGTTTCTAGAGCGTTGTCAGGCCCGGCCGGCCGGGTTAGCGGCTTGCCAGACCCAACTTGACGAAATTCAGTGCGGCGCGGGTAAACGGCGGGAGTAACTATGACTCTCTTAAGGTATGGAGGGGGGCCCATGGGCCAGCAAGGAGTTTCTGATGAACATCGGCCAGGACATTTTGACGGCGGGGCAAGACGTAGTTGTTATTGAGGGTGAAGGGTTTGTCCTCAGCTGGTTGATTGTCGAATAGTCGGGGCTGCCGGGCCGGTTACCGATTTGCCCGGCCGGCTTGGTTAACCATTTGCCCGGGCAGGGTTGGTTAACGAATTGTCAGGGTTGGGCTTGCTTAACCATTTGCCCGGGCCGGGTTGGTTAGCGAATTGCCATGGTTGGGTTGGTTAACGAATTGTCGGGTTTGGGCTTGGTTAACGATTTGCCCGAGCAGGGCGGGTGAACGCATTGTCAGGAGCGTGCGCGGTTGGTTCACGAAACTGCCTGTTCCGGGTTTCGAGAGCGTTGTCAGGCCCGGCCGGCCGGGTTAGCGGGTTGCCAGACCCAACTTGACGAAATTCAGTGCGGCGCGGGTAAACGGCGGGAGTAACTATGACTCTCTTAAGTCTCTTAAGGAGGGGGGGCCCATGGGCCAGCAAGGAGTTTCTGATGAACATCGGCCGGGACATTTTGACGGCGGGGCAAGAACTAGTTGTTATTGAGGGCGAAGGGTTTGTCCTCAGCTGGTTGATTGTCGAATTGTCGGGACTGCCGGGCCGGTTAACGATTTGCCCGGCCGGCTTGGTTAACCATTTGCCCGAGCCGGGTTGGTTACCGAATTGTCAGGGTTGGGCTTGGTTAACCATTTGCCCGAGCCGGGTTGGTTAATGAATTGCCATGGCCGGGTTGGTTAACGAATTGTCGGGTTTGGGCTTGGTTAACGACTTGACCGTGCAGGGTTGGTTAACGCCTTGTCAGGAGCGTGCGCGGTTGGTTCACGAAGAGTGGGGGGCCCATGGGCCAGCAAGGAGTTTCTGATGAACATCGGCCGGGACATTTTGACGGCGGGGCAAGAACTAGTTGTTATTGAGGGCGAAGGGTTTGTCCTCAGCTGGTTGATTGTCGAATTGTCGGGACTGCCGGGCCGGTTAACGATTTGCCCGGCCGGCTTGGTTAACCATTTGCCCGAGCCGGGTTGGTTACCGAATTGTCCGGGTTGGGCTTGGTTAACCATTTGTACGAGCCGGGTGGGTTAGTGAATTGCCATGGCCGGGTTGGTTAACGCAGTTTCAGGGTTGGGCTTGATTAACGATTTGCCCGAGCAGGGTTGGCTAACGCATTGTCAGGAGCGCGCGCGGTTGGTTCACGAAACTGCCTGTTCCGGGTTTCTAGAGCGTCGTCAGGCCCGGCCGGCCGGGTTAGCGGGTTGCCAGACCCAACTTGACGAAATTCAGGGCGGCGCGGGTAAACGGCGGGAGTAACTATGACTCTCTTAAGGTAAGGAGGGGGGCCCATGGGCCAGCAAGGAGTTTCTGATGAACATCGGCCGGGACATTTTGACGGCGGGGCAAGAACTAGTTGTTATTGAGGGCGAAGGGTTTGTCCTCAGCTGGTTGATTGTCGAATTGTCGGGACTGCCGGGCCGGTTAACGATTTGCCCGGCCGGCTTGGTTAACTATTTGCCCGGGCCGGGTTGGTTAACTAATTGTCAGGGTTGGGCTTGGTTAACCATTTGCCTGAGCCGGGTTGGTTAATGAATTGCCATGGCCGGGTTGATTAACGCATTGTCAGGGTTGGGCTTGGTTAACGATTTGCCCGAGCAGGGCGGGTGAACGCATTGTCAGGAGCGTGCGCGGTTGGTTCACGAAACTGCCTGTTCCGGGTTTCTAGAGCGTTGTCAGGCCCGGCCGGCCGGGTTAGCGGGTTGCCAGACCCAACTTGACGACATTCAGTGCGGCGCGGGTAAACGGCGGGAGTAACTATGACTCTCTTAAGGTAAGGAGGGGGGCCCATGGGCCAGCAAGGAGTTTCTGATGAACATCGGCCGGGACATTTCGACGGCGGGGCAAGACGTAGTTGTTTTTGAGGGCGAAGGGTTTGTCCTCAGCTGGTTGATTGCCGAATTGTCGGGACTGCCGGGCCGGTTACCGATTTGCCCGGCCGGCTTGGTTAACCATTTGCCCGAGCCGGGTTGGTTAGTGAATTGCCATGGCCGGGTTGGTTAACGCAGTTTCAGGGTTGGGCTTGATTAACGATTTGCCCGAGCAGGGTTGGCTAACGCACTGTCAGGAGCGTGCGCGGTTGGTTCACGAAACTGCCTGTTCCGGGTTTCTAGAGCGTTGTCAGGCCCGGCCGGCCGGGTTAGCGGGTTGCCAGACCCAACTTGACGACATTCAGTGCGGCGCGGGTAAACGGCGGGAGTAACTATGACTCTCTTAAGGTAAGGAGGGGGGCCCATGGGCCAGCAAGGAGTTTCTGATGAACATCGGCCGGGACATTTTGACGGCGGGGCAAGAACTAGTTGTTATTGAGGGCGAAGGGTTTGTCCTCAGCTGGTTGATTGTCGAATTGTCGGGACTGCCGGGCCGGTTAACGATTTGCCCGGCCGGCTTGGTTAACTATTTGCCCGGGCCGGGTTGGTTAACTAATTGTCAGGGTTGGGCTTGGTTAACCATTTGCCTGAGCCGGGTTGGTTAATGAATTGCCATGGCCGGGTTGATTAACGCATTGTCAGGGTTGGGCTTGGTTAACGATTTGCCCGAGCAGGGCGGGTGAACGCATTGTCAGGAGCGTGCGCGGTTGGTTCACGAAACTGCCTGTTCCGGGTTTCTAGAGCGTTGTCAGGCCCGGCCGGCCGGGTTAGCGGGTTGCCAGACCCAACTTGACGACATTCAGTGCGGCGCGGGTAAACGGCGGGAGTAACTATGACTCTCTTAAGGTAAGGAGGGGGGCCCATGGGCCAGCAAGGAGTTTCTGATGAACATCGGCCGGGACATTTCGACGGCGGGGCAAGACGTAGTTGTTTTTGAGGGCGAAGGGTTTGTCCTCAGCTGGTTGATTGTCGAATTGTCGGGACTGCCGGGCCGGTTAACGATTTGCCCGGCCGGCTTGGTTAACCATTTGCCCGAGCCGGGTTGGTTACCGAATTGTCAGGGTTGGGCTTGGTTACCCATTTGCCCGAGCCGGGTTGGTTAATGAATTGCCATGGCCGGGTTGGTTAACGCAGTTTCAGGGTTGGGCTTGATTAACGATTTGCCCGAGCAGGGTTGGCTAACGCACTGTCAGGAGCGTGCGCGGTTGGTTCACGAAACTGCCTGTTCCGGGTTTCTAGAGCGTTGTCAGGCCCGGCCGGCCGGGTTAGCGGGTTGCCAGACCCAACTTGACGACATTCAGTGCGGCGCGGGTAAACGGCGGGAGTAACTATGACTCTCTTAAGGTAAGGAGGGGGGCCCATGGGCCAGCAAGGAGTTTCTGATGAACATCGGCCGGGACATTTTGACGGCGGGGCAAGACGTAGTTGTTTTTGAGGGCGAAGGGTTTGTCCTCAGCTGGTTGATTGCCGAATTGTCGGGACTGCCGGGCCGGTTAACGATTTGCCCGGCCGGCTTGGTTAACCATTAGCCCGAGCCGGGTTGGTTACCGAATTGTCAGGGTTGGGCTTGGTTAACCATTTGCCCGAGCCGGGTTGGTTAATGAATTGCCATGGCCGGGTTGATTAACGCATTGTCAGGGTTGGGCTTGGTTAACGATTTGCCCGAGCAGGGCGGGTGAACGCATTGTCAGGAGCGTGCGCGGTTGGTTCACGAAACTGCCTGTTCCGGGTTTCTAGAGCGTTGTCAGGCCCGGCCGGCCGGGTTAGCGGGTTGCCAGACCCAACTTGACGACATTCAGTGCGGCGCGGGTAAACGGCGGGAGTAACTATGACTCTCTTAAGGTAAGGAGGGGGGCCCATGGGCCAGCAAGGAGTTTCTGATGAACATCGGCCGGGACATTTCGACGGCGGGGCAAGACGTAGTTGTTTTTGAGGGCGAAGGGTTTGTCCTCAGCTGGTTGATTGCCGAATTGTCGGGACTGCCGGGCCGGTTACCGATTTGCCCGGCCGGCTTGGTTAACCATTTGCCCGAGCCGGGTTGGTTAATGAATTGCCATGGCCGGGTTGGTTAACGCAGTTTCAGGGTTGGGCTTGATTAACGATTTGCCCGAGCAGGGTTGGCTAACGCACTGTCAGGAGCGTGCGCGGTTGGTTCACGAAACTGCCTGTTCCGGGTTTCTAGAGCGTTGTCAGGCCCGGCCGGCCGGGTTAGCGGGTTGCCAGACCCAACTTGACGACATTCAGTGCGGCGCGGGTAAACGGCGGGAGTAACTATGACTCTCTTAAGGTAAGGAGGGGGGCCCATGGGCCAGCAAGGAGTTTCTGATGAACATCGGCCGGGACATTTTGACGGCGGGGCAAGAACTAGTTGTTATTGAGGGCGAAGGGTTTGTCCTCAGCTGGTTGATTGTCGAATTGTCGGGACTGCCGGGCCGGTTAACGATTTGCCCGGCCGGCTTGGTTAACTATTTGCCCGGGCCGGGTTGGTTAACTAATTGTCAGGGTTGGGCTTGGTTAACCATTTGCCTGAGCCGGGTTGGTTAATGAATTGCCATGGCCGGGTTGATTAACGCATTGTCAGGGTTGGGCTTGGTTAACGATTTGCCCGAGCAGGGCGGGTGAACGCATTGTCAGGAGCGTGCGCGGTTGGTTCACGAAACTGCCTGTTCCGGGTTTCTAGAGCGTTGTCAGGCCCGGCCGGCCGGGTTAGCGGGTTGCCAGACCCAACTTGACGACATTCAGTGCGGCGCGGGTAAACGGCGGGAGTAACTATGACTCTCTTAAGGTAAGGAGGGGGGCCCATGGGCCAGCAAGGAGTTTCTGATGAACATCGGCCGGGACATTTCGACGGCGGGGCAAGACGTAGTTGTTTTTGAGGGCGAAGGGTTTGTCCTCAGCTGGTTGATTGTCGAATTGTCGGGACTGCCGGGCCGGTTAACGATTTGCCCGGCCGGCTTGGTTAACCATTTGCCCGAGCCGGGTTGGTTACCGAATTGTCAGGGTTGGGCTTGGTTACCCATTTGCCCGAGCCGGGTTGGTTAATGAATTGCCATGGCCGGGTTGGTTAACGCAGTTTCAGGGTTGGGCTTGATTAACGATTTGCCCGAGCAGGGTTGGCTAACGCACTGTCAGGAGCGTGCGCGGTTGGTTCACGAAACTGCCTGTTCCGGGTTTCTAGAGCGTTGTCAGGCCCGGCCGGCCGGGTTAGCGGGTTGCCAGACCCAACTTGACGACATTCAGTGCGGCGCGGGTAAACGGCGGGAGTAACTATGACTCTCTTAAGGTAAGGAGGGGGGCCCATGGGCCAGCAAGGAGTTTCTGATGAACATCGGCCGGGACATTTTGACGGCGGGGCAAGACGTAGTTGTTTTTGAGGGCGAAGGGTTTGTCCTCAGCTGGTTGATTGCCGAATTGTCGGGACTGCCGGGCCGGTTAACGATTTGCCCGGCCGGCTTGGTTAACCATTAGCCCGAGCCGGGTTGGTTACCGAATTGTCAGGGTTGGGCTTGGTTAACCATTTGCCCGAGCCGGGTTGGTTAATGAATTGCCATGGCCGGGTTGATTAACGCATTGTCAGGGTTGGGCTTGGTTAACGATTTGCCCGAGCAGGGCGGGTGAACGCATTGTCAGGAGCGTGCGCGGTTGGTTCACGAAACTGCCTGTTCCGGGTTTCTAGAGCGTTGTCAGGCCCGGCCGGCCGGGTTAGCGGGTTGCCAGACCCAACTTGACGACATTCAGTGCGGCGCGGGTAAACGGCGGGAGTAACTATGACTCTCTTAAGGTAAGGAGGGGGGCCCATGGGCCAGCAAGGAGTTTCTGATGAACATCGGCCGGGACATTTCGACGGCGGGGCAAGACGTAGTTGTTTTTGAGGGCGAAGGGTTTGTCCTCAGCTGGTTGATTGCCGAATTGTCGGGACTGCCGGGCCGGTTACCGATTTGCCCGGCCGGCTTGGTTAACCATTTGCCCGAGCCGGGTTGGTTAATGAATTGCCATGGCCGGGTTGGTTAACGCAGTTTCAGGGTTGGGCTTGATTAACGATTTGCCCGAGCAGGGTTGGCTAACGCACTGTCAGGAGCGTGCGCGGTTGGTTCACGAAACTGCCTGTTCCGGGTTTCTAGAGCGTTGTCAGGCCCGGCCGGCCGGGTTAGCGGGTTGCCAGACCCAACTTGACGACATTCAGTGCGGCGCGGGTAAACGGCGGGAGTAACTATGACTCTCTTAAGGTAAGGAGGGGGGCCCATGGGCCAGCAAGGAGTTTCTGATGAACATCGGCCGGGACATTTTGACGGCGGGGCAAGACGTAGTTGTTTTTGAGGGCGAAGGGTTTGTCCTCAGCTGGTTGATTGTCGAATTGTCGGGACTGCCGGGCCGGTTAACGATTTGCCCGGCCGGCTTGGTTAACCATTTGCCCGAGCCGGGTTGGTTACCGAATTGTCAGGGTTGGGCTTGGTTAACCATTTGCCCGAGCCGGGTTGGTTAATGAATTGCCATGGCCGGGTTGGTTAACGAATTGTCGGTTTTGGGCTTGGTTAACGACTTGACCGTGCAGGGTTGGTTAACGCCTTGTCAGGAGCGTGCGCGGTTGGTTCACGAAACTGCCTGTTCCGGGTTTCTAGAGCGTTGTCAGGCCCGGCCGGCCGGGTTAGCGGGTTGCCAGACCCAACTTGACGAAATTCAGTGCGGCGCGGGTAAACGGCGGCAGTAACTATGACTCTCTTAAGGATAAGGAGGGGGGGCCCATGGGCCAGCAAGGAGTTTCTGATGAACATCGGCCGGGACATTTTGACGGCGGGGCAAGAACTAGTTGTTATTGAGGGCGAAGGGTTTGTCCTCAGCTGGTTGATTGTCGAATTGTCGGGACTGCCGGGCCGGTTAACGATTTGCCCGGCCGGCTTGGTTAACCATTTGCCCGAGCCGGGTTGGTTACCGAATTGTCAGGGTTGGGCTTGGTTAACCATTTGCCCGAGCCGGGTTGGTTAATGAATTGCCATGGCCGGGTTGGTTAACGAATTGTCGGTTTTGGGCTTGGTTAACGACTTGACCGTGCAGGGTTGGTTAACGCCTTGTCAGGAGCGTGCGCGGTTGGTTCACGAAACTGCCTGTTCCGGGTTTCTAGAGCGTTGTCAGGCCCGGCCGGCCGGGTTAGCGGGTTGCCAGACCCAACTTGACGAAATTCAGTGCGGCGCGGGTAAACGGCGGCAGTAACTATGACTCTCTTAAGGATAAGGAGGGGGGGCCCATGGGCCAGCAAGGAGTTTCTGATGAACATCGGCCGGGACATTTTGACGGCGGGGCAAGAACTAGTTGTTATTGAGGGCGAAGGGTTTGTCCTCAGCTGGTTGATTGTCGAATTGTCGGGACTGCCGGGCCGGTTAACGATTTGCCCGGCCGGCTTGGTTAACCATTTGCCCGAGCCGGGTTGGTTACCGAATTGTCAGGGTTGGGCTTGGTTAACCATTTGCCCGAGCCGGGTTGGTTAATGAATTGCCATGGCCGGGTTGGTTAACGAATTGTCGGTTTTGGGCTTGGTTAACGACTTGACCGTGCAGGGTTGGTTAACGCCTTGTCAGGAGCGTGCGCGGTTGGTTCACGAAACTGCCTGTTCCGGGTTTCTAGAGCGTTGTCAGGCCCGGCCGGCCGGGTTAGCGGGTTGCCAGACCCAACTTGACGAAATTCAGTGCGGCGCGGGTAAACGGCGGCAGTAACTATGACTCTCTTAAGGATAAGGAGGGGGGGCCCATGGGCCAGCAAGGAGTTTCTGATGAACATCGGCCGGGACATTTTGACGGCGGGGCAAGAACTAGTTGTTATTGAGGGCGAAGGGTTTGTCCTCAGCTGGTTGATTGTCGAATTGTCGGGACTGCCGGGCCGGTTAACGATTTGCCCGGCCGGCTTGGTTAACCATTTGCCCGAGCCGGGTTGGTTACCGAATTGTCAGGGTTGGGCTTGGTTAACCATTTGCCCGAGCCGGGTTGGTTAATGAATTGCCATGGCCGGGTTGGTTAACGAATTGTCGGGTTTGGGCTTGGTTAACGACTTGACCGTGCAGGGTTGGTTAACGCCTTGTCAGGAGCGTGCGCGGTTGGTTCACGAAGAGTGGGGGGCCCATGGGCCAGCAAGGAGTTTCTGATGAACATCGGCCGGGACATTTTGACGGCGGGGCAAGAACTAGTTGTTATTGAGGGCGAAGGGTTTGTCCTCAGCTGGTTGATTGTCGAATTGTCGGGACTGCCGGGCCGGTTAACGATTTGCCCGGCCGGCTTGGTTAACTATTTGCCCGGGCCGGGTTGGTTAACTAATTGTCAGGGTTGGGCTTGGTTAACCATTTGCCTGAGCCGGGTTGGTTAATGAATTGCCATGGCCGGGTTGGTTAACGAATTGTCGGTTTTGGGCTTGGTTAACGACTTGACCGTGCAGGGTTGGTTAACGCCTTGTCAGGAGCGTGCGCGGTTGGTTCACGAAACTGCCTGTTCCGGGTTTCTAGAGCGTTGTCAGGCCCGGCCGGCCGGGTTAGCGGGTTGCCAGACCCAACTTGACGAAATTCAGTGCGGCGCGGGTAAACGGCGGCAGTAACTATGACTCTCTTAAGGTAAGGAGGGGGGCCCATGGGCCAGCAAGGAGGTTCTGATGAACATCGGCCGGGACATTTTGACGGCGGGGCAAGAACTAGTTGTTATTGAGGGCGAAGGGTTTGTCCTCAGCTGGTTGATTGTCGAATTGTCGGGACTGCCGGGCCGGTTAACGATTTGCCCGGCCGGCTTGGTTAACCATTTGCCCGAGCCGGGTTGGTTACCGAATTGTCAGGGTTGGGCTTGGTTAACCATTTGCCCGAGCCGGGTTGGTTAATGAATTGCCATGGCCGGGTTGGTTAACGAATTGTCGGTTTTGGGCTTGGTTAACGACTTGACCGTGCAGGGTTGGTTAACGCCTTGTCAGGAGCGTGCGCGGTTGGTTCACGAAACTGCCTGTTCCGGGTTTCTAGAGCGTTGTCAGGCCCGGCCGGCCGGGTTAGCGGGTTGCCAGACCCAACTTGACGAAATTCAGTGCGGCGCGGGTAAACGGCGGCAGTAACTATGACTCTCTTAAGGATAAGGAGGGGGGGCCCATGGGCCAGCAAGGAGTTTCTGATGAACATCGGCCGGGACATTTTGACGGCGGGGCAAGAACTAGTTGTTATTGAGGGCGAAGGGTTTGTCCTCAGCTGGTTGATTGTCGAATTGTCGGGACTGCCGGGCCGGTTAACCATTTGCCCGGCCGGCTTGGTTAACCATTTGCCCGAGCAGGGTTGGCTAACGCATTGTCAGGAGCGTGCGCGGTTGGTTCACGAAACTGCCTGTTCCGGGTTTCTAGAGCGTTGTCAGGCCCGGCCGGCCGGGTTAGCGGCTTGCCAGACCCAACTTGACGAAATTCAGTGCGGCGCGGGTAAACGGCGGGAGTAACTATGACTCTCTTAAGGTATGGAGGGGGGCCCATGGGCCAGCAAGGAGTTTCTGATGAACATCGGCCAGGACATTTTGACGGCGGGGCAAGACGTAGTTGTTATTGAGGGTGAAGGGTTTGTCCTCAGCTGGTTGATTGTCGAATAGTCGGGGCTGCCGGGCCGGTTACCGATTTGCCCGGCCGGCTTGGTTAACCATTTGCCCGGGCAGGGTTGGTTAACGAATTGTCAGGGTTGGGCTTGCTTAACCATTTGCCCGGGCCGGGTTGGTTAGCGAATTGCCATGGTTGGGTTGGTTAACGAATTGTCGGGTTTGGGCTTGGTTAACGATTTGCCCGAGCAGGGCGGGTGAACGCATTGTCAGGAGCGTGCGCGGTTGGTTCACGAAACTGCCTGTTCCGGGTTTCGAGAGCGTTGTCAGGCCCGGCCGGCCGGGTTAGCGGGTTGCCAGACCCAACTTGACGAAATTCAGTGCGGCGCGGGTAAACGGCGGGAGTAACTATGACTCTCTTAAGTCTCTTAAGGAGGGGGGGCCCATGGGCCAGCAAGGAGTTTCTGATGAACATCGGCCGGGACATTTTGACGGCGGGGCAAGAACTAGTTGTTATTGAGGGCGAAGGGTTTGTCCTCAGCTGGTTGATTGTCGAATTGTCGGGACTGCCGGGCCGGTTAACGATTTGCCCGGCCGGCTTGGTTAACCATTTGCCCGAGCCGGGTTGGTTACCGAATTGTCAGGGTTGGGCTTGGTTAACCATTTGCCCGAGCCGGGTTGGTTAATGAATTGCCATGGCCGGGTTGGTTAACGAATTGTCGGGTTTGGGCTTGGTTAACGACTTGACCGTGCAGGGTTGGTTAACGCCTTGTCAGGAGCGTGCGCGGTTGGTTCACGAAGAGTGGGGGGCCCATGGGCCAGCAAGGAGTTTCTGATGAACATCGGCCGGGACATTTTGACGGCGGGGCAAGAACTAGTTGTTATTGAGGGCGAAGGGTTTGTCCTCAGCTGGTTGATTGTCGAATTGTCGGGACTGCCGGGCCGGTTAACGATTTGCCCGGCCGGCTTGGTTAACCATTTGCCCGAGCCGGGTTGTTTACCGAATTGTCCGGGTTGGGCTTGGTTAACCATTTGTACGAGCCGGGTGGGTTAGTGAATTGCCATGGCCGGGTTGGTTAACGCAGTTTCAGGGTTGGGCTTGATTAACGATTTGCCCGAGCAGGGTTGGCTAACGCATTGTCAGGAGCGCGCGCGGTTGGTTCACGAAACTGCCTGTTCCGGGTTTCTAGAGCGTCGTCAGGCCCGGCCGGCCGGGTTAGCGGGTTGCCAGACCCAACTTGACGAAATTCAGGGCGGCGCGGGTAAACGGCGGGAGTAACTATGACTCTCTTAAGGTAAGGAGGGGGGCCCATGGGCCAGCAAGGAGTTTCTGATGAACATCGGCCGGGACATTTTGACGGCGGGGCAAGAACTAGTTGTTATTGAGGGCGAAGGGTTTGTCCTCAGCTGGTTGATTGTCGAATTGTCGGGACTGCCGGGCCGGTTAACGATTTGCCCGGCCGGCTTGGTTAACTATTTGCCCGGGCCGGGTTGGTTAACTAATTGTCAGGGTTGGGCTTGGTTAACCATTTGCCTGAGCCGGGTTGGTTAATGAATTGCCATGGCCGGGTTGATTAACGCATTGTCAGGGTTGGGCTTGGTTAACGATTTGCCCGAGCAGGGCGGGTGAACGCATTGTCAGGAGCGTGCGCGGTTGGTTCACGAAACTGCCTGTTCCGGGTTTCTAGAGCGTTGTCAGGCCCGGCCGGCCGGGTTAGCGGGTTGCCAGACCCAACTTGACGACATTCAGTGCGGCGCGGGTAAACGGCGGGAGTAACTATGACTCTCTTAAGGTAAGGAGGGGGGCCCATGGGCCAGCAAGGAGTTTCTGATGAACATCGGCCGGGACATTTCGACGGCGGGGCAAGACGTAGTTGTTTTTGAGGGCGAAGGGTTTGTCCTCAGCTGGTTGATTGCCGAATTGTCGGGACTGCCGGGCCGGTTACCGATTTGCCCGGCCGGCTTGGTTAACCATTTGCCCGAGCCGGGTTGGTTAGTGAATTGCCATGGCCGGGTTGGTTAACGCAGTTTCAGGGTTGGGCTTGATTAACGATTTGCCCGAGCAGGGTTGGCTAACGCACTGTCAGGAGCGTGCGCGGTTGGTTCACGAAACTGCCTGTTCCGGGTTTCTAGAGCGTTGTCAGGCCCGGCCGGCCGGGTTAGCGGGTTGCCAGACCCAACTTGACGACATTCAGTGCGGCGCGGGTAAACGGCGGGAGTAACTATGACTCTCTTAAGGTAAGGAGGGGGGCCCATGGGCCAGCAAGGAGTTTCTGATGAACATCGGCCGGGACATTTTGACGGCGGGGCAAGAACTAGTTGTTATTGAGGGCGAAGGGTTTGTCCTCAGCTGGTTGATTGTCGAATTGTCGGGACTGCCGGGCCGGTTAACGATTTGCCCGGCCGGCTTGGTTAACTATTTGCCCGGGCCGGGTTGGTTAACTAATTGTCAGGGTTGGGCTTGGTTAACCATTTGCCTGAGCCGGGTTGGTTAATGAATTGCCATGGCCGGGTTGATTAACGCATTGTCAGGGTTGGGCTTGGTTAACGATTTGCCCGAGCAGGGCGGGTGAACGCATTGTCAGGAGCGTGCGCGGTTGGTTCACGAAACTGCCTGTTCCGGGTTTCTAGAGCGTTGTCAGGCCCGGCCGGCCGGGTTAGCGGGTTGCCAGACCCAACTTGACGACATTCAGTGCGGCGCGGGTAAACGGCGGGAGTAACTATGACTCTCTTAAGGTAAGGAGGGGGGCCCATGGGCCAGCAAGGAGTTTCTGATGAACATCGGCCGGGACATTTCGACGGCGGGGCAAGACGTAGTTGTTTTTGAGGGCGAAGGGTTTGTCCTCAGCTGGTTGATTGTCGAATTGTCGGGACTGCCGGGCCGGTTAACGATTTGCCCGGCCGGCTTGGTTAACCATTTGCCCGAGCCGGGTTGGTTACCGAATTGTCAGGGTTGGGCTTGGTTACCCATTTGCCCGAGCCGGGTTGGTTAATGAATTGCCATGGCCGGGTTGGTTAACGCAGTTTCAGGGTTGGGCTTGATTAACGATTTGCCCGAGCAGGGTTGGCTAACGCACTGTCAGGAGCGTGCGCGGTTGGTTCACGAAACTGCCTGTTCCGGGTTTCTAGAGCGTTGTCAGGCCCGGCCGGCCGGGTTAGCGGGTTGCCAGACCCAACTTGACGACATTCAGTGCGGCGCGGGTAAACGGCGGGAGTAACTATGACTCTCTTAAGGTAAGGAGGGGGGCCCATGGGCCAGCAAGGAGTTTCTGATGAACATCGGCCGGGACATTTTGACGGCGGGGCAAGACGTAGTTGTTTTTGAGGGCGAAGGGTTTGTCCTCAGCTGGTTGATTGCCGAATTGTCGGGACTGCCGGGCCGGTTAACGATTTGCCCGGCCGGCTTGGTTAACCATTAGCCCGAGCCGGGTTGGTTACCGAATTGTCAGGGTTGGGCTTGGTTAACCATTTGCCCGAGCCGGGTTGGTTAATGAATTGCCATGGCCGGGTTGATTAACGCATTGTCAGGGTTGGGCTTGGTTAACGATTTGCCCGAGCAGGGCGGGTGAACGCATTGTCAGGAGCGTGCGCGGTTGGTTCACGAAACTGCCTGTTCCGGGTTTCTAGAGCGTTGTCAGGCCCGGCCGGCCGGGTTAGCGGGTTGCCAGACCCAACTTGACGACATTCAGTGCGGCGCGGGTAAACGGCGGGAGTAACTATGACTCTCTTAAGGTAAGGAGGGGGGCCCATGGGCCAGCAAGGAGTTTCTGATGAACATCGGCCGGGACATTTCGACGGCGGGGCAAGACGTAGTTGTTTTTGAGGGCGAAGGGTTTGTCCTCAGCTGGTTGATTGCCGAATTGTCGGGACTGCCGGGCCGGTTACCGATTTGCCCGGCCGGCTTGGTTAACCATTTGCCCGAGCCGGGTTGGTTAATGAATTGCCATGGCCGGGTTGGTTAACGCAGTTTCAGGGTTGGGCTTGATTAACGATTTGCCCGAGCAGGGTTGGCTAACGCACTGTCAGGAGCGTGCGCGGTTGGTTCACGAAACTGCCTGTTCCGGGTTTCTAGAGCGTTGTCAGGCCCGGCCGGCCGGGTTAGCGGGTTGCCAGACCCAACTTGACGACATTCAGTGCGGCGCGGGTAAACGGCGGGAGTAACTATGACTCTCTTAAGGTAAGGAGGGGGGCCCATGGGCCAGCAAGGAGTTTCTGATGAACATCGGCCGGGACATTTTGACGGCGGGGCAAGAACTAGTTGTTATTGAGGGCGAAGGGTTTGTCCTCAGCTGGTTGATTGTCGAATTGTCGGGACTGCCGGGCCGGTTAACGATTTGCCCGGCCGGCTTGGTTAACTATTTGCCCGGGCCGGGTTGGTTAACTAATTGTCAGGGTTGGGCTTGGTTAACCATTTGCCTGAGCCGGGTTGGTTAATGAATTGCCATGGCCGGGTTGATTAACGCATTGTCAGGGTTGGGCTTGGTTAACGATTTGCCCGAGCAGGGCGGGTGAACGCATTGTCAGGAGCGTGCGCGGTTGGTTCACGAAACTGCCTGTTCCGGGTTTCTAGAGCGTTGTCAGGCCCGGCCGGCCGGGTTAGCGGGTTGCCAGACCCAACTTGACGACATTCAGTGCGGCGCGGGTAAACGGCGGGAGTAACTATGACTCTCTTAAGGTAAGGAGGGGGGCCCATGGGCCAGCAAGGAGTTTCTGATGAACATCGGCCGGGACATTTCGACGGCGGGGCAAGACGTAGTTGTTTTTGAGGGCGAAGGGTTTGTCCTCAGCTGGTTGATTGTCGAATTGTCGGGACTGCCGGGCCGGTTAACGATTTGCCCGGCCGGCTTGGTTAACCATTTGCCCGAGCCGGGTTGGTTACCGAATTGTCAGGGTTGGGCTTGGTTACCCATTTGCCCGAGCCGGGTTGGTTAATGAATTGCCATGGCCGGGTTGGTTAACGCAGTTTCAGGGTTGGGCTTGATTAACGATTTGCCCGAGCAGGGTTGGCTAACGCACTGTCAGGAGCGTGCGCGGTTGGTTCACGAAACTGCCTGTTCCGGGTTTCTAGAGCGTTGTCAGGCCCGGCCGGCCGGGTTAGCGGGTTGCCAGACCCAACTTGACGACATTCAGTGCGGCGCGGGTAAACGGCGGGAGTAACTATGACTCTCTTAAGGTAAGGAGGGGGGCCCATGGGCCAGCAAGGAGTTTCTGATGAACATCGGCCGGGACATTTTGACGGCGGGGCAAGACGTAGTTGTTTTTGAGGGCGAAGGGTTTGTCCTCAGCTGGTTGATTGCCGAATTGTCGGGACTGCCGGGCCGGTTAACGATTTGCCCGGCCGGCTTGGTTAACCATTAGCCCGAGCCGGGTTGGTTACCGAATTGTCAGGGTTGGGCTTGGTTAACCATTTGCCCGAGCCGGGTTGGTTAATGAATTGCCATGGCCGGGTTGATTAACGCATTGTCAGGGTTGGGCTTGGTTAACGATTTGCCCGAGCAGGGCGGGTGAACGCATTGTCAGGAGCGTGCGCGGTTGGTTCACGAAACTGCCTGTTCCGGGTTTCTAGAGCGTTGTCAGGCCCGGCCGGCCGGGTTAGCGGGTTGCCAGACCCAACTTGACGACATTCAGTGCGGCGCGGGTAAACGGCGGGAGTAACTATGACTCTCTTAAGGTAAGGAGGGGGGCCCATGGGCCAGCAAGGAGTTTCTGATGAACATCGGCCGGGACATTTCGACGGCGGGGCAAGACGTAGTTGTTTTTGAGGGCGAAGGGTTTGTCCTCAGCTGGTTGATTGCCGAATTGTCGGGACTGCCGGGCCGGTTACCGATTTGCCCGGCCGGCTTGGTTAACCATTTGCCCGAGCCGGGTTGGTTAATGAATTGCCATGGCCGGGTTGGTTAACGCAGTTTCAGGGTTGGGCTTGATTAACGATTTGCCCGAGCAGGGTTGGCTAACGCACTGTCAGGAGCGTGCGCGGTTGGTTCACGAAACTGCCTGTTCCGGGTTTCTAGAGCGTTGTCAGGCCCGGCCGGCCGGGTTAGCGGGTTGCCAGACCCAACTTGACGACATTCAGTGCGGCGCGGGTAAACGGCGGGAGTAACTATGACTCTCTTAAGGTAAGGAGGGGGGCCCATGGGCCAGCAAGGAGTTTCTGATGAACATCGGCCGGGACATTTTGACGGCGGGGCAAGACGTAGTTGTTTTTGAGGGCGAAGGGTTTGTCCTCAGCTGGTTGATTGTCGAATTGTCGGGACTGCCGGGCCGGTTAACGATTTGCCCGGCCGGCTTGGTTAACCATTTGCCCGAGCCGGGTTGGTTACCGAATTGTCAGGGTTGGGCTTGGTTAACCATTTGCCCGAGCCGGGTTGGTTAATGAATTGCCATGGCCGGGTTGGTTAACGAATTGTCGGTTTTGGGCTTGGTTAACGACTTGACCGTGCAGGGTTGGTTAACGCCTTGTCAGGAGCGTGCGCGGTTGGTTCACGAAACTGCCTGTTCCGGGTTTCTAGAGCGTTGTCAGGCCCGGCCGGCCGGGTTAGCGGGTTGCCAGACCCAACTTGACGAAATTCAGTGCGGCGCGGGTAAACGGCGGCAGTAACTATGACTCTCTTAAGGATAAGGAGGGGGGGCCCATGGGCCAGCAAGGAGTTTCTGATGAACATCGGCCGGGACATTTTGACGGCGGGGCAAGAACTAGTTGTTATTGAGGGCGAAGGGTTTGTCCTCAGCTGGTTGATTGTCGAATTGTCGGGACTGCCGGGCCGGTTAACGATTTGCCCGGCCGGCTTGGTTAACCATTTGCCCGAGCCGGGTTGGTTACCGAATTGTCAGGGTTGGGCTTGGTTAACCATTTGCCCGAGCCGGGTTGGTTAATGAATTGCCATGGCCGGGTTGGTTAACGAATTGTCGGTTTTGGGCTTGGTTAACGACTTGACCGTGCAGGGTTGGTTAACGCCTTGTCAGGAGCGTGCGCGGTTGGTTCACGAAACTGCCTGTTCCGGGTTTCTAGAGCGTTGTCAGGCCCGGCCGGCCGGGTTAGCGGGTTGCCAGACCCAACTTGACGAAATTCAGTGCGGCGCGGGTAAACGGCGGCAGTAACTATGACTCTCTTAAGGATAAGGAGGGGGGGCCCATGGGCCAGCAAGGAGTTTCTGATGAACATCGGCCGGGACATTTTGACGGCGGGGCAAGAACTAGTTGTTATTGAGGGCGAAGGGTTTGTCCTCAGCTGGTTGATTGTCGAATTGTCGGGACTGCCGGGCCGGTTAACGATTTGCCCGGCCGGCTTGGTTAACCATTTGCCCGAGCCGGGTTGGTTACCGAATTGTCAGGGTTGGGCTTGGTTAACCATTTGCCCGAGCCGGGTTGGTTAATGAATTGCCATGGCCGGGTTGGTTAACGAATTGTCGGTTTTGGGCTTGGTTAACGACTTGACCGTGCAGGGTTGGTTAACGCCTTGTCAGGAGCGTGCGCGGTTGGTTCACGAAACTGCCTGTTCCGGGTTTCTAGAGCGTTGTCAGGCCCGGCCGGCCGGGTTAGCGGGTTGCCAGACCCAACTTGACGAAATTCAGTGCGGCGCGGGTAAACGGCGGCAGTAACTATGACTCTCTTAAGGATAAGGAGGGGGGGCCCATGGGCCAGCAAGGAGTTTCTGATGAACATCGGCCGGGACATTTTGACGGCGGGGCAAGAACTAGTTGTTATTGAGGGCGAAGGGTTTGTCCTCAGCTGGTTGATTGTCGAATTGTCGGGACTGCCGGGCCGGTTAACGATTTGCCCGGCCGGCTTGGTTAACCATTTGCCCGAGCCGGGTTGGTTACCGAATTGTCAGGGTTGGGCTTGGTTAACCATTTGCCCGAGCCGGGTTGGTTAATGAATTGCCATGGCCGGGTTGGTTAACGAATTGTCGGGTTTGGGCTTGGTTAACGACTTGACCGTGCAGGGTTGGTTAACGCCTTGTCAGGAGCGTGCGCGGTTGGTTCACGAAGAGTGGGGGGCCCATGGGCCAGCAAGGAGTTTCTGATGAACATCGGCCGGGACATTTTGACGGCGGGGCAAGAACTAGTTGTTATTGAGGGCGAAGGGTTTGTCCTCAGCTGGTTGATTGTCGAATTGTCGGGACTGCCGGGCCGGTTAACGATTTGCCCGGCCGGCTTGGTTAACTATTTGCCCGGGCCGGGTTGGTTAACTAATTGTCAGGGTTGGGCTTGGTTAACCATTTGCCTGAGCCGGGTTGGTTAATGAATTGCCATGGCCGGGTTGGTTAACGAATTGTCGGTTTTGGGCTTGGTTAACGACTTGACCGTGCAGGGTTGGTTAACGCCTTGTCAGGAGCGTGCGCGGTTGGTTCACGAAACTGCCTGTTCCGGGTTTCTAGAGCGTTGTCAGGCCCGGCCGGCCGGGTTAGCGGGTTGCCAGACCCAACTTGACGAAATTCAGTGCGGCGCGGGTAAACGGCGGCAGTAACTATGACTCTCTTAAGGTAAGGAGGGGGGCCCATGGGCCAGCAAGGAGGTTCTGATGAACATCGGCCGGGACATTTTGACGGCGGGGCAAGAACTAGTTGTTATTGAGGGCGAAGGGTTTGTCCTCAGCTGGTTGATTGTCGAATTGTCGGGACTGCCGGGCCGGTTAACGATTTGCCCGGCCGGCTTGGTTAACCATTTGCCCGAGCCGGGTTGGTTACCGAATTGTCAGGGTTGGGCTTGGTTAACCATTTGCCCGAGCCGGGTTGGTTAATGAATTGCCATGGCCGGGTTGGTTAACGAATTGTCGGTTTTGGGCTTGGTTAACGACTTGACCGTGCAGGGTTGGTTAACGCCTTGTCAGGAGCGTGCGCGGTTGGTTCACGAAACTGCCTGTTCCGGGTTTCTAGAGCGTTGTCAGGCCCGGCCGGCCGGGTTAGCGGGTTGCCAGACCCAACTTGACGAAATTCAGTGCGGCGCGGGTAAACGGCGGCAGTAACTATGACTCTCTTAAGGATAAGGAGGGGGGGCCCATGGGCCAGCAAGGAGTTTCTGATGAACATCGGCCGGGACATTTTGACGGCGGGGCAAGAACTAGTTGTTATTGAGGGCGAAGGGTTTGTCCTCAGCTGGTTGATTGTCGAATTGTCGGGACTGCCGGGCCGGTTAACCATTTGCCCGGCCGGCTTGGTTAACCATTTGCCCGAGCAGGGTTGGCTAACGCATTGTCAGGAGCGTGCGCGGTTGGTTCACGAAACTGCCTGTTCCGGGTTTCTAGAGCGTTGTCAGGCCCGGCCGGCCGGGTTAGCGGCTTGCCAGACCCAACTTGACGAAATTCAGTGCGGCGCGGGTAAACGGCGGGAGTAACTATGACTCTCTTAAGGTATGGAGGGGGGCCCATGGGCCAGCAAGGAGTTTCTGATGAACATCGGCCAGGACATTTTGACGGCGGGGCAAGACGTAGTTGTTATTGAGGGTGAAGGGTTTGTCCTCAGCTGGTTGATTGTCGAATAGTCGGGGCTGCCGGGCCGGTTACCGATTTGCCCGGCCGGCTTGGTTAACCATTTGCCCGGGCAGGGTTGGTTAACGAATTGTCAGGGTTGGGCTTGCTTAACCATTTGCCCGGGCCGGGTTGGTTAGCGAATTGCCATGGTTGGGTTGGTTAACGAATTGTCGGGTTTGGGCTTGGTTAACGATTTGCCCGAGCAGGGCGGGTGAACGCATTGTCAGGAGCGTGCGCGGTTGGTTCACGAAACTGCCTGTTCCGGGTTTCGAGAGCGTTGTCAGGCCCGGCCGGCCGGGTTAGCGGGTTGCCAGACCCAACTTGACGAAATTCAGTGCGGCGCGGGTAAACGGCGGGAGTAACTATGACTCTCTTAAGTCTCTTAAGGAGGGGGGGCCCATGGGCCAGCAAGGAGTTTCTGATGAACATCGGCCGGGACATTTTGACGGCGGGGCAAGAACTAGTTGTTATTGAGGGCGAAGGGTTTGTCCTCAGCTGGTTGATTGTCGAATTGTCGGGACTGCCGGGCCGGTTAACGATTTGCCCGGCCGGCTTGGTTAACCATTTGCCCGAGCCGGGTTGGTTACCGAATTGTCAGGGTTGGGCTTGGTTAACCATTTGCCCGAGCCGGGTTGGTTAATGAATTGCCATGGCCGGGTTGGTTAACGAATTGTCGGGTTTGGGCTTGGTTAACGACTTGACCGTGCAGGGTTGGTTAACGCCTTGTCAGGAGCGTGCGCGGTTGGTTCACGAAGAGTGGGGGGCCCATGGGCCAGCAAGGAGTTTCTGATGAACATCGGCCGGGACATTTTGACGGCGGGGCAAGAACTAGTTGTTATTGAGGGCGAAGGGTTTGTCCTCAGCTGGTTGATTGTCGAATTGTCGGGACTGCCGGGCCGGTTAACGATTTGCCCGGCCGGCTTGGTTAACCATTTGCCCGAGCCGGGTTGTTTACCGAATTGTCCGGGTTGGGCTTGGTTAACCATTTGTACGAGCCGGGTGGGTTAGTGAATTGCCATGGCCGGGTTGGTTAACGCAGTTTCAGGGTTGGGCTTGATTAACGATTTGCCCGAGCAGGGTTGGCTAACGCATTGTCAGGAGCGCGCGCGGTTGGTTCACGAAACTGCCTGTTCCGGGTTTCTAGAGCGTCGTCAGGCCCGGCCGGCCGGGTTAGCGGGTTGCCAGACCCAACTTGACGAAATTCAGGGCGGCGCGGGTAAACGGCGGGAGTAACTATGACTCTCTTAAGGTAAGGAGGGGGGCCCATGGGCCAGCAAGGAGTTTCTGATGAACATCGGCCGGGACATTTTGACGGCGGGGCAAGAACTAGTTGTTATTGAGGGCGAAGGGTTTGTCCTCAGCTGGTTGATTGTCGAATTGTCGGGACTGCCGGGCCGGTTAACGATTTGCCCGGCCGGCTTGGTTAACTATTTGCCCGGGCCGGGTTGGTTAACTAATTGTCAGGGTTGGGCTTGGTTAACCATTTGCCTGAGCCGGGTTGGTTAATGAATTGCCATGGCCGGGTTGATTAACGCATTGTCAGGGTTGGGCTTGGTTAACGATTTGCCCGAGCAGGGCGGGTGAACGCATTGTCAGGAGCGTGCGCGGTTGGTTCACGAAACTGCCTGTTCCGGGTTTCTAGAGCGTTGTCAGGCCCGGCCGGCCGGGTTAGCGGGTTGCCAGACCCAACTTGACGACATTCAGTGCGGCGCGGGTAAACGGCGGGAGTAACTATGACTCTCTTAAGGTAAGGAGGGGGGCCCATGGGCCAGCAAGGAGTTTCTGATGAACATCGGCCGGGACATTTCGACGGCGGGGCAAGACGTAGTTGTTTTTGAGGGCGAAGGGTTTGTCCTCAGCTGGTTGATTGCCGAATTGTCGGGACTGCCGGGCCGGTTACCGATTTGCCCGGCCGGCTTGGTTAACCATTTGCCCGAGCCGGGTTGGTTAGTGAATTGCCATGGCCGGGTTGGTTAACGCAGTTTCAGGGTTGGGCTTGATTAACGATTTGCCCGAGCAGGGTTGGCTAACGCACTGTCAGGAGCGTGCGCGGTTGGTTCACGAAACTGCCTGTTCCGGGTTTCTAGAGCGTTGTCAGGCCCGGCCGGCCGGGTTAGCGGGTTGCCAGACCCAACTTGACGACATTCAGTGCGGCGCGGGTAAACGGCGGGAGTAACTATGACTCTCTTAAGGTAAGGAGGGGGGCCCATGGGCCAGCAAGGAGTTTCTGATGAACATCGGCCGGGACATTTTGACGGCGGGGCAAGAACTAGTTGTTATTGAGGGCGAAGGGTTTGTCCTCAGCTGGTTGATTGTCGAATTGTCGGGACTGCCGGGCCGGTTAACGATTTGCCCGGCCGGCTTGGTTAACTATTTGCCCGGGCCGGGTTGGTTAACTAATTGTCAGGGTTGGGCTTGGTTAACCATTTGCCTGAGCCGGGTTGGTTAATGAATTGCCATGGCCGGGTTGATTAACGCATTGTCAGGGTTGGGCTTGGTTAACGATTTGCCCGAGCAGGGCGGGTGAACGCATTGTCAGGAGCGTGCGCGGTTGGTTCACGAAACTGCCTGTTCCGGGTTTCTAGAGCGTTGTCAGGCCCGGCCGGCCGGGTTAGCGGGTTGCCAGACCCAACTTGACGACATTCAGTGCGGCGCGGGTAAACGGCGGGAGTAACTATGACTCTCTTAAGGTAAGGAGGGGGGCCCATGGGCCAGCAAGGAGTTTCTGATGAACATCGGCCGGGACATTTCGACGGCGGGGCAAGACGTAGTTGTTTTTGAGGGCGAAGGGTTTGTCCTCAGCTGGTTGATTGTCGAATTGTCGGGACTGCCGGGCCGGTTAACGATTTGCCCGGCCGGCTTGGTTAACCATTTGCCCGAGCCGGGTTGGTTACCGAATTGTCAGGGTTGGGCTTGGTTAACCATTTGCCCGAGCCGGGTTGGTTAATGAATTGCCATGGCCGGGTTGGTTAACGCAGTTTCAGGGTTGGGCTTGATTAACGATTTGCCCGAGCAGGGTTGGCTAACGCACTGTCAGGAGCGTGCGCGGTTGGTTCACGAAACTGCCTGTTCCGGGTTTCTAGAGCGTTGTCAGGCCCGGCCGGCCGGGTTAGCGGGTTGCCAGACCCAACTTGACGACATTCAGTGCGGCGCGGGTAAACGGCGGGAGTAACTATGACTCTCTTAAGGTAAGGAGGGGGGCCCATGGGCCAGCAAGGAGTTTCTGATGAACATCGGCCGGGACATTTTGACGGCGGGGCAAGACGTAGTTGTTTTTGAGGGCGAAGGGTTTGTCCTCAGCTGGTTGATTGCCGAATTGTCGGGACTGCCGGGCCGGTTAACGATTTGCCCGGCCGGCTTGGTTAACCATTAGCCCGAGCCGGGTTGGTTACCGAATTGTCAGGGTTGGGCTTGGTTAACCATTTGCCCGAGCCGGGTTGGTTAATGAATTGCCATGGCCGGGTTGATTAACGCATTGTCAGGGTTGGGCTTGGTTAACGATTTGCCCGAGCAGGGCGGGTGAACGCATTGTCAGGAGCGTGCGCGGTTGGTTCACGAAACTGCCTGTTCCGGGTTTCTAGAGCGTTGTCAGGCCCGGCCGGCCGGGTTAGCGGGTTGCCAGACCCAACTTGACGACATTCAGTGCGGCGCGGGTAAACGGCGGGAGTAACTATGACTCTCTTAAGGTAAGGAGGGGGGCCCATGGGCCAGCAAGGAGTTTCTGATGAACATCGGCCGGGACATTTCGACGGCGGGGCAAGACGTAGTTGTTTTTGAGGGCGAAGGGTTTGTCCTCAGCTGGTTGATTGCCGAATTGTCGGGACTGCCGGGCCGGTTACCGATTTGCCCGGCCGGCTTGGTTAACCATTTGCCCGAGCCGGGTTGGTTAATGAATTGCCATGGCCGGGTTGGTTAACGCAGTTTCAGGGTTGGGCTTGATTAACGATTTGCCCGAGCAGGGTTGGCTAACGCACTGTCAGGAGCGTGCGCGGTTGGTTCACGAAACTGCCTGTTCCGGGTTTCTAGAGCGTTGTCAGGCCCGGCCGGCCGGGTTAGCGGGTTGCCAGACCCAACTTGACGACATTCAGTGCGGCGCGGGTAAACGGCGGGAGTAACTATGACTCTCTTAAGGTAAGGAGGGGGGCCCATGGGCCAGCAAGGAGTTTCTGATGAACATCGGCCGGGACATTTTGACGGCGGGGCAAGACGTAGTTGTTTTTGAGGGCGAAGGGTTTGTCCTCAGCTGGTTGATTGTCGAATTGTCGGGACTGCCGGGCCGGTTAACGATTTGCCCGGCCGGCTTGGTTAACCATTTGCCCGAGCCGGGTTGGTTACCGAATTGTCAGGGTTGGGCTTGGTTAACCATTTGCCCGAGCCGGGTTGGTTAATGAATTGCCATGGCCGGGTTGGTTAACGAATTGTCGGTTTTGGGCTTGGTTAACGACTTGACCGTGCAGGGTTGGTTAACGCCTTGTCAGGAGCGTGCGCGGTTGGTTCACGAAACTGCCTGTTCCGGGTTTCTAGAGCGTTGTCAGGCCCGGCCGGCCGGGTTAGCGGGTTGCCAGACCCAACTTGACGAAATTCAGTGCGGCGCGGGTAAACGGCGGCAGTAACTATGACTCTCTTAAGGATAAGGAGGGGGGGCCCATGGGCCAGCAAGGAGTTTCTGATGAACATCGGCCGGGACATTTTGACGGCGGGGCAAGAACTAGTTGTTATTGAGGGCGAAGGGTTTGTCCTCAGCTGGTTGATTGTCGAATTGTCGGGACTGCCGGGCCGGTTAACGATTTGCCCGGCCGGCTTGGTTAACCATTTGCCCGAGCCGGGTTGGTTACCGAATTGTCAGGGTTGGGCTTGGTTAACCATTTGCCCGAGCCGGGTTGGTTAATGAATTGCCATGGCCGGGTTGGTTAACGAATTGTCGGTTTTGGGCTTGGTTAACGACTTGACCGTGCAGGGTTGGTTAACGCCTTGTCAGGAGCGTGCGCGGTTGGTTCACGAAACTGCCTGTTCCGGGTTTCTAGAGCGTTGTCAGGCCCGGCCGGCCGGGTTAGCGGGTTGCCAGACCCAACTTGACGAAATTCAGTGCGGCGCGGGTAAACGGCGGCAGTAACTATGACTCTCTTAAGGATAAGGAGGGGGGGCCCATGGGCCAGCAAGGAGTTTCTGATGAACATCGGCCGGGACATTTTGACGGCGGGGCAAGAACTAGTTGTTATTGAGGGCGAAGGGTTTGTCCTCAGCTGGTTGATTGTCGAATTGTCGGGACTGCCGGGCCGGTTAACGATTTGCCCGGCCGGCTTGGTTAACCATTTGCCCGAGCCGGGTTGGTTACCGAATTGTCAGGGTTGGGCTTGGTTAACCATTTGCCCGAGCCGGGTTGGTTAATGAATTGCCATGGCCGGGTTGGTTAACGAATTGTCGGTTTTGGGCTTGGTTAACGACTTGACCGTGCAGGGTTGGTTAACGCCTTGTCAGGAGCGTGCGCGGTTGGTTCACGAAACTGCCTGTTCCGGGTTTCTAGAGCGTTGTCAGGCCCGGCCGGCCGGGTTAGCGGGTTGCCAGACCCAACTTGACGAAATTCAGTGCGGCGCGGGTAAACGGCGGCAGTAACTATGACTCTCTTAAGGATAAGGAGGGGGGGCCCATGGGCCAGCAAGGAGTTTCTGATGAACATCGGCCGGGACATTTTGACGGCGGGGCAAGAACTAGTTGTTATTGAGGGCGAAGGGTTTGTCCTCAGCTGGTTGATTGTCGAATTGTCGGGACTGCCGGGCCGGTTAACGATTTGCCCGGCCGGCTTGGTTAACCATTTGCCCGAGCCGGGTTGGTTACCGAATTGTCAGGGTTGGGCTTGGTTAACCATTTGCCCGAGCCGGGTTGGTTAATGAATTGCCATGGCCGGGTTGGTTAACGAATTGTCGGGTTTGGGCTTGGTTAACGACTTGACCGTGCAGGGTTGGTTAACGCCTTGTCAGGAGCGTGCGCGGTTGGTTCACGAAGAGTGGGGGGCCCATGGGCCAGCAAGGAGTTTCTGATGAACATCGGCCGGGACATTTTGACGGCGGGGCAAGAACTAGTTGTTATTGAGGGCGAAGGGTTTGTCCTCAGCTGGTTGATTGTCGAATTGTCGGGACTGCCGGGCCGGTTAACGATTTGCCCGGCCGGCTTGGTTAACCATTTGCCCGAGCCGGGTTGGTTACCGAATTGTCAGGGTTGGGCTTGGTTAACCATTTGCCCGAGCCGGGTTGGTTAATGAATTGCCATGGCCGGGTTGGTTAACGCAGTTTCAGGGTTGGGCTTGATTAACGATTTGCCCGAGCAGGGTTGGCTAACGCACTGTCAGGAGCGTGCGCGGTTGGTTCACGAAACTGCCTGTTCCGGGTTTCTAGAGCGTTGTCAGGCCCGGCCGGCCGGGTTAGCGGGTTGCCAGACCCAACTTGACGAAATTCAGTGCGGCGCGGGTAAACGGCGGGAGTAACTATGACTCTCTTAAGGTAAGGAGGGGGGCCCATGGGCCAGCAAGGAGTTTCTGATGAACATCGGCCGGGACATTTTGACGGCGGGGCAAGAACTAGTTGTTATTGAGGGCGAAGGGTTTGTCCTCAGCTGGTTGATTGTCGAATAGTCGGGGCTGCCGGGCCGGTTACCGATTTGCCCGGCCGGCTTGGTTAACCATTTGCCCGGGCCGGGTTGGTTAACGAATTGTCAGGGTTGGGCTTGGTTAACCATTTGCCCGGGCCGGGTTGGTTAGCGAATTGCCATGGTTGGGTTGGTTAACGAATTGTCGGGTTTGGGCTTGGTTAACGACTTGACCGTGCAGGGTTGGTTAACGCCTTGTCAGGAGCGTGCGCGGTTGGTTCACGAAACTGCCTGTTCCGGGTTTCTAGAGCGTTGTCAGGCCCGGCCGGCCGGGTTAGCGGCTTGCCAGACCCAACTTAACGAAATTCATTGCAGCGCGGGTAATCGGCGGGAGTCGCTTGGTTAACGTTATGGCCGGGCCAGGCTGGTTAATCAATTGTCCAGGCCCGGTTGGTTACCCAATTGGCCAGGCCGGGGTGGATAACGAATTGGCCAGTCTCGGTTGGTTAACCAATTGCCCGGGCCGGGCCGGGTTGGTTAACGAATTGTCCGGGTCAGACTGGTTAATGAATTGGCATGTCCGAGTAGGTTAACGAATTGCCAGAGCCAGCTTGGTTAACGAATTGTCCGGCTGGGTTGGTGCACTCATTGCCAGGACAGGGTTGTTCAATGAATTGTCCGTTCCCAGTTGGTTCACGAATTGGCAAGGCCAGGGTGGTTAAGGAATTGTCCGGGCCAGGTTGGTTAACGAATTGCCCGTCCTGGCTGGTTAACGAATTGTCAGGGTCAGGTTGGTTAACGAATTGCCATGGCCGTGTAGGTTAACGAATTGCCAGAGCCAGCTTGGTTAACGAATTGTCCGGCCGGGTTGGTTAACGAATTGTCCGTTCCCAGTTGGTTCACGAATTGGCAAGGCCAGGGTGGTTAAGGAATTGTCCGGGCCAGGTTGGTTAACGAATTGCCCGTCCTGGCTGGTTAACGAATTGTCAGGGTCAGGTTGGTTAACGAATTGCCATGGCCGTGTAGGTTAACGAATTGCCAGAGCCAGCTTGGTTAACGAATTGTCCGGCCGGGTTGGTTAACGAATTGTCCGTTCCCAGTTGGTTCACGAATTGGCAAGGACAGGGTGGTTAACGAATTGTCCGGCCGGGTTGGTGCACTCATTGCCAGGACAGGGTTGGTTACCGAATTGTCCGTTCCCAGTTGGTTCACGAATTGGAAAACCAGGGTGGTTAAAGTATTGTCCGGGCCTGGTTGGTTAACGAATTGCCCGTCCTGGTTGGTTAACGAATTGTCCGGGTCAGGTTGGTTAACGAATTGCCAGGGTCTGGTTGGTTACCGAATTGTCCGGCCGGGTTGGTGCACTCATTGCCAGGACAGGGTTGGTTGACGAATTGCCCGTCCTGGTTGGTTAACGAATTGCCAGGGTCTGGTTGGTTACCGAATTGTCCGGCCGGGTTGGTGCACTCATTGCCAGGACAGGGTTGGTTGACGAATTGCCCGTCCTGGTTGGTTAACGAATTGCCAGGGTCTGGTTGGTTACCGAATTGTCCGGCCGGGTTGGTGCACTCATTGCCAGGACAGGGTTGGTTAACGAATTGTCAGGGTCAGGTTGGTTAACGAATTGCCATGGCCGGGTAGGCTAACGAATTGCCAGAGCCAGCTTGGTTAACGAATTGTCCGGCCGGGTTGGTTAACGAATTGTCCCGGCCAGGTTGGTTAACGAATTGCCAGAGCCAGCTTGGTTAACGAATTGTCCGGCCGGGTTGGTGCACTCATTGCCAGGACAAGGTTGGTTAACGAATTGCCCGGTTCCGAATGGTTAACGAATTGCCCGGTCCCGTTCGGTTCACGAATTGCCCGCCCGCTGATTGTTAACTTTTCGCACCGGCGGGGGATGGCTTGGGTAACGAGCCTCCAAGATCTGTCGGTTAACCATTTGCCCGGTGGCAATTCGTTAACCAAGTCCGCTCCGGAAGTCTGGATGGGGGTCGGATTTGCCGGCCGAGGCCGACCCGGAGTTCCAGAGGCTCGGCCGCCGGGGTCAGATTCGGCCGCCCCTTTGACACATGCAATTTCTGTACGGGGGCATTGGCGGGGTTCCTGCAGATATATAGGGAGGCCGTTTTCACGAGTTGTTGAAGTATTCGGTAGATGGCACCGGCCTCCCCAATTGGTTAACCCGGGCCACGCGGCAGCTTTTCCGCACGATTCCGAAGATTGCCGGTATGGATTTTCGGACAAATACCCAATTGCGGAAGTCTGTCAGCGGGACCTATTCGCAGGCCCATGCCGGCCGAGGGGCGGCATTTTCCGTATGACTACCGGTGCTCCGGCCGCCGAATGGAAACCTTGCCCGAATGAATTTCTGACAAAGTCCCGAGGCGGGAGCCAGTAAGGGGACGTATTCGGCGGGCCGTGCCGGCCGAGCGGCGGCATTTTCGGAGGGACAACCGCAGGTCCCGCCGTCGATCCGAGACCTTGGCTGAAGAGTCGAAAGTAATCTAAGTCCCGACTCGGAAGTCAGAATGAAGGCGACTTCGGGGCCCTCCTGCCGACCGAGGCGGCCGATCGACGGCGGCACTACCGGAGGGCCGCCCGCCGAGCCAGCCGCGTGCCCTCGGCGCCACGCCGGTTAACCAATTGCCGTCGGAAGCCTGTGAAGGTCGGATCTGCCCCGTCGGGCGGGCCCGAGGTCCCCCGCGACCGGCATGAGCTCCGGGCGTCGTGCCGCCGGTTTGACACATGTCATTGTTGCACGGTCTGTCGCGGCTCTGGTTAACGAGTTAGGCCCGGAAGTCACTATGGGGGTCGGATTTGCCCCGCCTGGCGGGGCCAGAGTGCGACCTTCCCGGCAGGACTTCCGGGAGGCATCCCGCCGACTTGACACATGCAATTTCTGTACGGGGGGATTGGCGGGGTTCCCGGAGATTTACGGGAACACGTTTTCCAGACACACTTAGCAGGGTGACTAGTGGTACGGTTGACACAGTGCAGAGTTCTAAGTGAGCCTTACTCAATTGTGACTCAGTAAGCGGGAGGCCGGGCGAGCTCCGACTTACAATGATAAAAGCTTTTTTTCGCTATTTCCGAAAAAAATGACAAAGTCCAAGAACGCAGCGGGGGCTGCGGACAGACAGAGTCTGAGCGCGGACCGCGGGCGGCGGCCGGCAGACCGACGGTGGCAAAAGCTTTTATATCGATCCGAAAAGCAAAGAGGCATTGTGTGTACCAAGACGGAGAAGGGACAAGCCTGCCGCTGGTGCCCTCGCGAGTGTCGTCTGCGTTAGACCTCTGTTCCCCGATCGATCCGGCTTGGTCGGTCCTACCTTTGGGAGAGGCCGAGTGGAAGCGACGGTCTCGACACGTGCGCCGAACTTCCGTGCTCGGCTCGTTACCATCTCCGGAGGTGGGCAGGTGGGTCTGCCGCGGGGCGGCCCGATTGCCGACCGAGGGCTTCATGCTTTGGGCGGAATTGACGTTGGGCATTCGCACGTTTGCACCACGATCGATTGACGGAGTCTCCCGCCGGCGGACGGGACTGCTGTGCGCATAGACGACGGGGGCCGGTCGAACGACCGTCGACCATCCCGAGAAGGCAGCTACACCCACGCGCATATACCTAGGCGGTGAAGGTGCGGACCTCACCGGCGCGATCGACGGGGTGGGATGGCGAGGCGTTCACCGGCGCGGCGTTAGGCCCTGGGCCGACGGAGGCGAGCGGCGACCGTCGACCGTCCTGAGAGCCAGCTCGGCGGAAGGGTGCGGGTGCGGACCTCACCCAGCGACGCGGCTCGATAGGGGATGGCGCGGCACTGCGACGACAGACATGGCCCGAGAGAGCAAGGGACGGGCGCGCCGGCCGCAGCAGCACTCTTTCGCGCCGTAGGGGCAAGGCGAAAGAGTCGGGAGAGTTCCATAGGCCAGAGTGGCAGGGAGATGCCCGGTTCAGCCTGACTCAACCGAAGCGTTGATCCTCGGTCACCAACGAGAGAAAGGAGAGGCTCTGCGCGCGCGGTGCTACCGACTGACGGCCGGCCGATGTGCGATTTCCAGAAGGTCGGGCGGCACCCGCGCGTTCCCTCCCCGCTCCAGCAGAGGCCGGAGACGTCCGGTCGCCAGAGCGGTCCGCGTGCAGCCTCCGGTTCCGCGAGAAGGCTAGTGTCCTCGGGACGAGGAGAGCCTTGTGAGCGGTCCGGCGGGCGGTGCAGCAAATTGTCGGTACGTTTCTCGGCATTGTCATATACGAATCCTGAGAGAGAAAGAGAAAAGGGGTGTCCGCGACGCGTACGTGGGCCAAGGGCGCGTGCGGCGCCGCGACACCCAGCGGATCCCTGCAATGGAGGGGACCGCCGATGGCTGAACCGAGCACCAACCTACCCCGGCGGCGGGGAGGCCACGTGCACGAGCGCGGCAGCTTACCTGGCGCACGACCGACCCCCCCCCCACCCCCTCGCGCATCTGGCGGCGGGCGGACGGGCGGGGCGCAGGCCAGCCGGGCGCAGCGGTCGGACAGATGAGAAAGTAGGCGGTGAAGGTAGAAAAAGCGCAGGCAGGCGCTGGTGGCGTTGGTCGGCGGCGGCCACGTCGGGACGAAAGTGGCGTGACACTGGCGTCAGCTCCTCTGCTCAGCTCCGCTACTCGAATGCGCGTTTAGCTGGCACGCTCTCGCACTCACTCGCTCCGGACGTTCTCCTAGGCGGCACCGCT
>NW_027276879.1:300000-310000 GCF_030028105.1 Mobula birostris | reverse complement strand
GTCCCAAGTTGTGACTCGAGACATCGGGTAGGCGCGGGGAGCTCCGGTGGTCCGGCCGAAAATGCCGCCGCCCGGCCGGCACAGCCCTCCGAATCGGTCCCCAGGCGGACTTCCGCCAGTGGGAATTGGTCCGAAAATTCGTACGGGCAAAGTTGAGATTCGGCCGTAAATGCCGCCACGCGGCCCGGGTTAACGATGTGGGGAGGCCCGTGCCGCCTGTCGACCACTCCTCGGTGATCGTGAAAACCGCCTCCCCATATATCTGCAGGAACCCCGCCAATGCCCCCGTACAGAAATCGCATGTGTCAAAGGGGCGGCCGAACTGGACCCCGGCGGCCGGGGCTCTGGAACTCCCGGCCGGCAGTGGCCGGCAAATCCGACCCGCATCCGGACTTCCGAGCCAGACTTGGTTAACGAATTGCACCTGGGTAACCAAAACTCAACTGGACCACCCGATCTCCGGACACATGGTTCAAGCTCACACACCCACACGCCCACCCACCCACCCACCGCGCGGGCCCCGTGCGCCGTAGCATTGGAAGAGGTGGGCTGCGCCAGCTGGTTTTTTTTATCGAATTGTCAGGGTCCGGTCGGGTTAAGGATTTGACAGGGCCAGCTTGACGAAATTCAGTGCGGCGCGGGTAAACGGCGGCAGTAACTATGACTCTCTTAAGGTAAGGAGGGGGGGGCCCATGGGCCAGCAAGGAGTTTCTGATGAACATCGGCCGGGACATTTTGACGGCGGGGCAAGAACTAGTTGTTATTGAGGGCGAAGGGTTTGTCCTCAGCTGGTTGATTGTCGAATTGTCGGGACTGCCGGGCCGGTTAACGATTTGCCCGGCCGGCTTGGTTAACCATTTGCCCGAGCCGGGTTGGTTACCGAATTGTCAGGGTTGGGCTTGGTTAACCATTTGCCCGAGCCGGGTTGGTTAATGAATTGCCATGGCCGGGTTGGTTAACGAATTGTCGGGTTTGGGCTTGGTTAACGACTTGACCGTGCAGGGTTGGTTAACGCCTTGTCAGGAGCGTGCGCGGTTGGTTCACGAAGAGTGGGGGGCCCATGGGCCAGCAAGGAGTTTCTGATGAACATCGGCCGGGACATTTTGACGGCGGGGCAAGAACTAGTTGTTATTGAGGGCGAAGGGTTTGTCCTCAGCTGGTTGATTGTCGAATTGTCGGGACTGCCGGGCCGGTTAACGATTTGCCCGGCCGGCTTGGTTAACTATTTGCCCGGGCCGGGTTGGTTAACTAATTGTCAGGGTTGGGCTTGGTTAACCATTTGCCTGAGCCGGGTTGGTTAATGAATTGCCATGGCCGGGTTGATTAACGCATTGTCAGGGTTGGGCTTGGTTAACGATTTGCCCGAGCAGGGCGGGTGAACGCATTGTCAGGAGCGTGCGCGGTTGGTTCACGAAACTGCCTGTTCCGGGTTTCTAGAGCGTTGTCAGGCCCGGCCGGCCGGGTTAGCGGGTTGCCAGACCCAACTTGACGACATTCAGTGCGGCGCGGGTAAACGGCGGGAGTAACTATGACTCTCTTAAGGTAAGGAGGGGGGCCCATGGGCCAGCAAGGAGTTTCTGATGAACATCGGCCGGGACATTTCGACGGCGGGGCAAGACGTAGTTGTTTTTGAGGGCGAAGGGTTTGTCCTCAGCTGGTTGATTGCCGAATTGTCGGGACTGCCGGGCCGGTTACCGATTTGCCCGGCCGGCTTGGTTAACCATTTGCCCGAGCCGGGTTGGTTAGTGAATTGCCATGGCCGGGTTGGTTAACGCAGTTTCAGGGTTGGGCTTGATTAACGATTTGCCCGAGCAGGGTTGGCTAACGCACTGTCAGGAGCGTGCGCGGTTGGTTCACGAAACTGCCTGTTCCGGGTTTCTAGAGCGTTGTCAGGCCCGGCCGGCCGGGTTAGCGGGTTGCCAGACCCAACTTGACGACATTCAGTGCGGCGCGGGTAAACGGCGGGAGTAACTATGACTCTCTTAAGGTAAGGAGGGGGGCCCATGGGCCAGCAAGGAGTTTCTGATGAACATCGGCCGGGACATTTTGACGGCGGGGCAAGAACTAGTTGTTATTGAGGGCGAAGGGTTTGTCCTCAGCTGGTTGATTGTCGAATTGTCGGGACTGCCGGGCCGGTTAACGATTTGCCCGGCCGGCTTGGTTAACTATTTGCCCGGGCCGGGTTGGTTAACTAATTGTCAGGGTTGGGCTTGGTTAACCATTTGCCTGAGCCGGGTTGGTTAATGAATTGCCATGGCCGGGTTGATTAACGCATTGTCAGGGTTGGGCTTGGTTAACGATTTGCCCGAGCAGGGCGGGTGAACGCATTGTCAGGAGCGTGCGCGGTTGGTTCACGAAACTGCCTGTTCCGGGTTTCTAGAGCGTTGTCAGGCCCGGCCGGCCGGGTTAGCGGGTTGCCAGACCCAACTTGACGACATTCAGTGCGGCGCGGGTAAACGGCGGGAGTAACTATGACTCTCTTAAGGTAAGGAGGGGGGCCCATGGGCCAGCAAGGAGTTTCTGATGAACATCGGCCGGGACATTTCGACGGCGGGGCAAGACGTAGTTGTTTTTGAGGGCGAAGGGTTTGTCCTCAGCTGGTTGATTGTCGAATTGTCGGGACTGCCGGGCCGGTTAACGATTTGCCCGGCCGGCTTGGTTAACCATTTGCCCGAGCCGGGTTGGTTACCGAATTGTCAGGGTTGGGCTTGGTTAACCATTTGCCCGAGCCGGGTTGGTTAATGAATTGCCATGGCCGGGTTGGTTAACGCAGTTTCAGGGTTGGGCTTGATTAACGATTTGCCCGAGCAGGGTTGGCTAACGCACTGTCAGGAGCGTGCGCGGTTGGTTCACGAAACTGCCTGTTCCGGGTTTCTAGAGCGTTGTCAGGCCCGGCCGGCCGGGTTAGCGGGTTGCCAGACCCAACTTGACGACATTCAGTGCGGCGCGGGTAAACGGCGGGAGTAACTATGACTCTCTTAAGGTAAGGAGGGGGGCCCATGGGCCAGCAAGGAGTTTCTGATGAACATCGGCCGGGACATTTTGACGGCGGGGCAAGACGTAGTTGTTTTTGAGGGCGAAGGGTTTGTCCTCAGCTGGTTGATTGCCGAATTGTCGGGACTGCCGGGCCGGTTAACGATTTGCCCGGCCGGCTTGGTTAACCATTTGCCCGAGCCGGGTTGGTTACCGAATTGTCAGGGTTGGGCTTGGTTAACCATTTGCCCGAGCCGGGTTGGTTAATGAATTGCCATGGCCGGGTTGGTTAACGCAGTTTCAGGGTTGGGCTTGATTAACGATTTGCCCGAGCAGGGTTGGCTAACGCACTGTCAGGAGCGTGCGCGGTTGGTTCACGAAACTGCCTGTTCCGGGTTTCTAGAGCGTTGTCAGGCCCGGCCGGCCGGGTTAGCGGGTTGCCAGACCCAACTTGACGACATTCAGTGCGGCGCGGGTAAACGGCGGGAGTAACTATGACTCTCTTAAGGTAAGGAGGGGGGCCCATGGGCCAGCAAGGAGTTTCTGATGAACATCGGCCGGGACATTTCGACGGCGGGGCAAGACGTAGTTGTTTTTGAGGGCGAAGGGTTTGTCCTCAGCTGGTTGATTGTCGAATTGTCGGGACTGCCGGGCCGGTTAACGATTTGCCCGGCCGGCTTGGTTAACCATTTGCCCGAGCCGGGTTGGTTACCGAATTGTCAGGGTTGGGCTTGGTTAACCATTTGCCCGAGCCGGGTTGGTTAATGAATTGCCATGGCCGGGTTGGTTAACGCAGTTTCAGGGTTGGGCTTGATTAACGATTTGCCCGAGCAGGGTTGGCTAACGCACTGTCAGGAGCGTGCGCGGTTGGTTCACGAAACTGCCTGTTCCGGGTTTCTAGAGCGTTGTCAGGCCCGGCCGGCCGGGTTAGCGGGTTGCCAGACCCAACTTGACGACATTCAGTGCGGCGCGGGTAAACGGCGGGAGTAACTATGACTCTCTTAAGGTAAGGAGGGGGGCCCATGGGCCAGCAAGGAGTTTCTGATGAACATCGGCCGGGACATTTTGACGGCGGGGCAAGACGTAGTTGTTTTTGAGGGCGAAGGGTTTGTCCTCAGCTGGTTGATTGCCGAATTGTCGGGACTGCCGGGCCGGTTAACGATTTGCCCGGCCGGCTTGGTTAACCATTAGCCCGAGCCGGGTTGGTTACCGAATTGTCAGGGTTGGGCTTGGTTAACCATTTGCCCGAGCCGGGTTGGTTAATGAATTGCCATGGCCGGGTTGATTAACGCATTGTCAGGGTTGGGCTTGGTTAACGATTTGCCCGAGCAGGGCGGGTGAACGCATTGTCAGGAGCGTGCGCGGTTGGTTCACGAAACTGCCTGTTCCGGGTTTCTAGAGCGTTGTCAGGCCCGGCCGGCCGGGTTAGCGGGTTGCCAGACCCAACTTGACGACATTCAGTGCGGCGCGGGTAAACGGCGGGAGTAACTATGACTCTCTTAAGGTAAGGAGGGGGGCCCATGGGCCAGCAAGGAGTTTCTGATGAACATCGGCCGGGACATTTCGACGGCGGGGCAAGACGTAGTTGTTTTTGAGGGCGAAGGGTTTGTCCTCAGCTGGTTGATTGCCGAATTGTCGGGACTGCCGGGCCGGTTACCGATTTGCCCGGCCGGCTTGGTTAACCATTTGCCCGAGCCGGGTTGGTTAATGAATTGCCATGGCCGGGTTGGTTAACGCAGTTTCAGGGTTGGGCTTGATTAACGATTTGCCCGAGCAGGGTTGGCTAACGCACTGTCAGGAGCGTGCGCGGTTGGTTCACGAAACTGCCTGTTCCGGGTTTCTAGAGCGTTGTCAGGCCCGGCCGGCCGGGTTAGCGGGTTGCCAGACCCAACTTGACGACATTCAGTGCGGCGCGGGTAAACGGCGGGAGTAACTATGACTCTCTTAAGGTAAGGAGGGGGGCCCATGGGCCAGCAAGGAGTTTCTGATGAACATCGGCCGGGACATTTTGACGGCGGGGCAAGACGTAGTTGTTTTTGAGGGCGAAGGGTTTGTCCTCAGCTGGTTGATTGCCGAATTGTCGGGACTGCCGGGCCGGTTAACGATTTGCCCGGCCGGCTTGGTTAACCATTTGCCCGAGCCGGGTTGGTTACCGAATTGTCAGGGTTGGGCTTGGTTAACCATTTGCCCGAGCCGGGTTGGTTAATGAATTGCCATGGCCGGGTTGGTTAACGCAGTTTCAGGGTTGGGCTTGATTAACGATTTGCCCGAGCAGGGTTGGCTAACGCACTGTCAGGAGCGTGCGCGGTTGGTTCACGAAACTGCCTGTTCCGGGTTTCTAGAGCGTTGTCAGGCCCGGCCGGCCGGGTTAGCGGGTTGCCAGACCCAACTTGACGAAATTCAGTGCGGCGCGGGTAAACGGCGGGAGTAACTATGACTCTCTTAAGGTAAGGAGGGGGGCCCATGGGCCAGCAAGGAGTTTCTGATGAACATCGGCCGGGACATTTTGACGGCGGGGCAAGAACTAGTTGTTATTGAGGGCGAAGGGTTTGTCCTCAGCTGGTTGATTGTCGAATTGTCGGGACTGCCGGGCCGGTTAACGATTTGCCCGGCCGGCTTGGTTAACTATTTGCCCGGGCCGGGTTGGTTAACTAATTGTCAGGGTTGGGCTTGGTTAACCATTTGCCCGAGCCGGGTTGGTTAATGAATTGCCATGGCCGGGTTGATTAACGCATTGTCAGGGTTGGGCTTGGTTAACGATTTGCCCGAGCAGGGCGGGTGAACGCATTGTCAGGAGCGTGCGCGGTTGGTTCACGAAACTGCCTGTTCCGGGTTTCTAGAGCGTTGTCAGGCCCGGCCGGCCGGGTTAGCGGGTTGCCAGACCCAACTTGACGACATTCAGTGCGGCGCGGGTAAACGGCGGGAGTAACTATGACTCTCTTAAGGTAAGGAGGGGGGCCCATGGGCCAGCAAGGAGTTTCTGATGAACATCGGCCGGGACATTTCGACGGCGGGGCAAGACGTAGTTGTTTTTGAGGGCGAAGGGTTTGTCCTCAGCTGGTTGATTGCCGAATTGTCGGGACTGCCGGGCCGGTTACCGATTTGCCCGGCCGGCTTGGTTAACCATTTGCCCGAGCCGGGTTGGTTAATGAATTGCCATGGCCGGGTTGGTTAACGCAGTTTCAGGGTTGGGCTTGATTAACGATTTGCCCGAGCAGGGTTGGCTAACGCACTGTCAGGAGCGTGCGCGGTTGGTTCACGAAACTGCCTGTTCCGGGTTTCTAGAGCGTTGTCAGGCCCGGCCGGCCGGGTTAGCGGGTTGCCAGACCCAACTTGACGACATTCAGTGCGGCGCGGGTAAACGGCGGGAGTAACTATGACTCTCTTAAGGTAAGGAGGGGGGCCCATGGGCCAGCAAGGAGTTTCTGATGAACATCGGCCGGGACATTTTGACGGCGGGGCAAGACGTAGTTGTTTTTGAGGGCGAAGGGTTTGTCCTCAGCTGGTTGATTGCCGAATTGTCGGGACTGCCGGGCCGGTTAACGATTTGCCCGGCCGGCTTGGTTAACCATTTGCCCGAGCCGGGTTGGTTACCGAATTGTCAGGGTTGGGCTTGGTTAACCATTTGCCCGAGCCGGGTTGGTTAATGAATTGCCATGGCCGGGTTGGTTAACGCAGTTTCAGGGTTGGGCTTGATTAACGATTTGCCCGAGCAGGGTTGGCTAACGCACTGTCAGGAGCGTGCGCGGTTGGTTCACGAAACTGCCTGTTCCGGGTTTCTAGAGCGTTGTCAGGCCCGGCCGGCCGGGTTAGCGGGTTGCCAGACCCAACTTGACGAAATTCAGTGCGGCGCGGGTAAACGGCGGGAGTAACTATGACTCTCTTAAGGTAAGGAGGGGGGCCCATGGGCCAGCAAGGAGTTTCTGATGAACATCGGCCGGGACATTTTGACGGCGGGGCAAGAACTAGTTGTTATTGAGGGCGAAGGGTTTGTCCTCAGCTGGTTGATTGTCGAATAGTCGGGGCTGCCGGGCCGGTTACCGATTTGCCCGGCCGGCTTGGTTAACCATTTGCCCGGGCCGGGTTGGTTAACGAATTGTCAGGGTTGGGCTTGGTTAACCATTTGCCCGGGCCGGGTTGGTTAGCGAATTGCCATGGTTGGGTTGGTTAACGAATTGTCGGGTTTGGGCTTGGTTAACGACTTGACCGTGCAGGGTTGGTTAACGCCTTGTCAGGAGCGTGCGCGGTTGGTTCACGAAACTGCCTGTTCCGGGTTTCTAGAGCGTTGTCAGGCCCGGCCGGCCGGGTTAGCGGCTTGCCAGACCCAACTTAACGAAATTCATTGCAGCGCGGGTAATCGGCGGGAGTCGCTTGGTTAACGTTATGGCCGGGCCAGGCTGGTTAATCAATTGTCCAGGCCCGGTTGGTTACCCAATTGGCCAGGCCGGGGTGGATAACGAATTGGCCAGTCTCGGTTGGTTAACCAATTGCCCGGGCCGGGCCGGGTTGGTTAACGAATTGTCCGGGTCAGACTGGTTAATGAATTGGCATGTCCGAGTAGGTTAACGAATTGCCAGAGCCAGCTTGGTTAACGAATTGTCCGGCTGGGTTGGTGCACTCATTGCCAGGACAGGGTTGTTCAATGAATTGTCCGTTCCCAGTTGGTTCACGAATTGGCAAGGCCAGGGTGGTTAAGGAATTGTCCGGGCCAGGTTGGTTAACGAATTGCCCGTCCTGGCTGGTTAACGAATTGTCAGGGTCAGGTTGGTTAACGAATTGCCATGGCCGTGTAGGTTAACGAATTGCCAGAGCCAGCTTGGTTAACGAATTGTCCGGCCGGGTTGGTTAACGAATTGTCCGTTCCCAGTTGGTTCACGAATTGGCAAGGCCAGGGTGGTTAAGGAATTGTCCGGGCCAGGTTGGTTAACGAATTGCCCGTCCTGGCTGGTTAACGAATTGTCAGGGTCAGGTTGGTTAACGAATTGCCATGGCCGTGTAGGTTAACGAATTGCCAGAGCCAGCTTGGTTAACGAATTGTCCGGCCGGGTTGGTTAACGAATTGTCCGTTCCCAGTTGGTTCACGAATTGGCAAGGACAGGGTGGTTAACGAATTGTCCGGCCGGGTTGGTGCACTCATTGCCAGGACAGGGTTGGTTACCGAATTGTCCGTTCCCAGTTGGTTCACGAATTGGAAAACCAGGGTGGTTAAAGTATTGTCCGGGCCTGGTTGGTTAACGAATTGCCCGTCCTGGTTGGTTAACGAATTGTCCGGGTCAGGTTGGTTAACGAATTGCCAGGGTCTGGTTGGTTACCGAATTGTCCGGCCGGGTTGGTGCACTCATTGCCAGGACAGGGTTGGTTGACGAATTGCCCGTCCTGGTTGGTTAACGAATTGCCAGGGTCTGGTTGGTTACCGAATTGTCCGGCCGGGTTGGTGCACTCATTGCCAGGACAGGGTTGGTTGACGAATTGCCCGTCCTGGTTGGTTAACGAATTGCCAGGGTCTGGTTGGTTACCGAATTGTCCGGCCGGGTTGGTGCACTCATTGCCAGGACAGGGTTGGTTAACGAATTGTCAGGGTCAGGTTGGTTAACGAATTGCCATGGCCGGGTAGGCTAACGAATTGCCAGAGCCAGCTTGGTTAACGAATTGTCCGGCCGGGTTGGTTAACGAATTGTCCCGGCCAGGTTGGTTAACGAATTGCCAGAGCCAGCTTGGTTAACGAATTGTCCGGCCGGGTTGGTGCACTCATTGCCAGGACAAGGTTGGTTAACGAATTGCCCGGTTCCGAATGGTTAACGAATTGCCCGGTCCCGTTCGGTTCACGAATTGCCCGCCCGCTGATTGTTAACTTTTCGCACCGGCGGGGGATGGCTTGGGTAACGAGCCTCCAAGATCTGTCGGTTAACCATTTGCCCGGTGGCAATTCGTTAACCAAGTCCGCTCCGGAAGTCTGGATGGGGGTCGGATTTGCCGGCCGAGGCCGACCCGGAGTTCCAGAGGCTCGGCCGCCGGGGTCAGATTCGGCCGCCCCTTTGACACATGCAATTTCTGTACGGGGGCATTGGCGGGGTTCCTGCAGATATATAGGGAGGCCGTTTTCACGAGTTGTTGAAGTATTCGGTAGATGGCACCGGCCTCCCCAATTGGTTAACCCGGGCCACGCGGCAGCTTTTCCGCACGATTCCGAAGATTGCCGGTATGGATTTTCGGACAAATACCCAATTGCGGAAGTCTGTCAGCGGGACCTATTCGCAGGCCCATGCCGGCCGAGGGGCGGCATTTTCCGTATGACTACCGGTGCTCCGGCCGCCGAATGGAAACCTTGCCCGAATGAATTTCTGACAAAGTCCCGAGGCGGGAGCCAGTAAGGGGACGTATTCGGCGGGCCGTGCCGGCCGAGCGGCGGCATTTTCGGAGGGACAACCGCAGGTCCCGCCGTCGATCCGAGACCTTGGCTGAAGAGTCGAAAGTAATCTAAGTCCCGACTCGGAAGTCAGAATGAAGGCGACTTCGGGGCCCTCCTGCCGACCGAGGCGGCCGATCGACGGCGGCACTACCGGAGGGCCGCCCGCCGAGCCAGCCGCGTGCCCTCGGCGCCACGCCGGTTAACCAATTGCCGTCGGAAGCCTGTGAAGGTCGGATCTGCCCCGTCGGGCGGGCCCGAGGTCCCCCGCGACCGGCATGAGCTCCGGGCGTCGTGCCGCCGGTTTGACACATGTCATTGTTGCACGGTCTGTCGCGGCTCTGGTTAACGAGTTAGGCCCGGAAGTCACTATGGGGGTCGGATTTGCCCCGCCTGGCGGGGCCAGAGTGCGACCTTCCCGGCAGGACTTCCGGGAGGCATCCCGCCGACTTGACACATGCAATTTCTGTACGGGGGGATTGGCGGGGTTCCCGGAGATTTACGGGAACACGTTTTCCAGACACACTTAGCAGGGTGACTAGTGGTACGGTTGACACAGTGCAGAGTTCTAAGTGAGCCTTACTCAATTGTGACTCAGTAAGCGGGAGGCCGGGCGAGCTC
>NW_027276879.1:242500-287500 GCF_030028105.1 Mobula birostris | reverse complement strand
GCTTGGTTAACCATTTGCCCGAGCAGGGTTGGCTAACGCATTGTCAGGAGCGTGCGCGGTTGGTTCACGAAACTGCCTGTTCCGGGTTTCTAGAGCGTTGTCAGGCCCGGCCGGCCGGGTTAGCGGGTTGCCAGACCCAACTTGAGGAAATTCAGTGCGGCGCGGGTAAACGGCGGGAGTAACTATGACTCTCTTAAGGTAAGGAGGGGGGCCCATGGGCCAGCAAGGAGGTTCTGATGAACATCGGCCGGGACATTTTGACGGCGGGGCAAGAACTAGTTGTTATTGAGGGCGAAGGGTTTGTCCTCAGCTGGTTGATTTTCGAATTGTCGGGACTGCCGGGCCGGTTAACGATTTGCCCGGCCGGCTTGGTTAACCATTTGCCCGAGCCGGGTTGGTTACCGAATTGTCAGGGTTGGGCTTGGTTAACCATTTGCCCGAGCCGGGTTGGTTAATGAATTGCCATGGCCGGGTTGGTTAACGAATTGTCGGTTTTGGGCTTGGTTAACGACTTGACCGTGCAGGGTTGGTTAACGCCTTGTCAGGAGCGTGCGCGGTTGGTTCACGAAACTGCCTGTTCCGGGTTTCTAGAGCGTTGTCAGGCCCGGCCGGCCGGGTTAGCGGGTTGCCAGACCCAACTTGACGAAATTCAGTGCGGCGCGGGTAAACGGCGGCAGTAACTATGACTCTCTTAAGGTAAGGAGGGGGGCCCATGGGCCAGCAAGGAGGTTCTGATGAACATCGGCCGGGACATTTTGACGGCGGGGCAAGAACTAGTTGTTATTGAGGGCGAAGGGTTTGTCCTCAGCTGGTTGATTGTCGAATTGTCGGGACTGCCGGGCCGGTTAACGATTTGCCCGGCCGGCTTGGTTAACCATTTGCCCGAGCCGGGTTGGTTACCGAATTGTCAGGGTTGGGCTTGGTTAACCATTTGCCCGAGCCGGGTTGGTTAATGAATTGCCATGGCCGGGTTGGTTAACGAATTGTCGGTTTTGGGCTTGGTTAACGACTTGACCGTGCAGGGTTGGTTAACGCCTTGTCAGGAGCGTGCGCGGTTGGTTCACGAAACTGCCTGTTCCGGGTTTCTAGAGCGTTGTCAGGCCCGGCCGGCCGGGTTAGCGGGTTGCCAGACCCAACTTGACGAAATTCAGTGCGGCGCGGGTAAACGGCGGCAGTAACTATGACTCTCTTAAGGATAAGGAGGGGGGGCCCATGGGCCAGCAAGGAGTTTCTGATGAACATCGGCCGGGACATTTTGACGGCGGGGCAAGAACTAGTTGTTATTGAGGGCGAAGGGTTTGTCCTCAGCTGGTTGATTGTCGAATTGTCGGGACTGCCGGGCCGGTTAACCATTTGCCCGGCCGGCTTGGTTAACCATTTGCCCGAGCAGGGTTGGCTAACGCATTGTCAGGAGCGTGCGCGGTTGGTTCACGAAACTGCCTGTTCCGGGTTTCTAGAGCGTTGTCAGGCCCGGCCGGCCGGGTTAGCGGCTTGCCAGACCCAACTTGACGAAATTCAGTGCGGCGCGGGTAAACGGCGGGAGTAACTATGACTCTCTTAAGGTATGGAGGGGGGCCCATGGGCCAGCAAGGAGTTTCTGATGAACATCGGCCAGGACATTTTGACGGCGGGGCAAGACGTAGTTGTTATTGAGGGTGAAGGGTTTGTCCTCAGCTGGTTGATTGTCGAATAGTCGGGGCTGCCGGGCCGGTTACCGATTTGCCCGGCCGGCTTGGTTAACCATTTGCCCGGGCAGGGTTGGTTAACGAATTGTCAGGGTTGGGCTTGCTTAACCATTTGCCCGGGCCGGGTTGGTTAGCGAATTGCCATGGTTGGGTTGGTTAACGAATTGTCGGGTTTGGGCTTGGTTAACGATTTGCCCGAGCAGGGCGGGTGAACGCATTGTCAGGAGCGTGCGCGGTTGGTTCACGAAACTGCCTGTTCCGGGTTTCGAGAGCGTTGTCAGGCCCGGCCGGCCGGGTTAGCGGGTTGCCAGACCCAACTTGACGAAATTCAGTGCGGCGCGGGTAAACGGCGGGAGTAACTATGACTCTCTTAAGTCTCTTAAGGAGGGGGGGCCCATGGGCCAGCAAGGAGTTTCTGATGAACATCGGCCGGGACATTTTGACGGCGGGGCAAGAACTAGTTGTTATTGAGGGCGAAGGGTTTGTCCTCAGCTGGTTGATTGTCGAATTGTCGGGACTGCCGGGCCGGTTAACGATTTGCCCGGCCGGCTTGGTTAACCATTTGCCCGAGCCGGGTTGGTTACCGAATTGTCAGGGTTGGGCTTGGTTAACCATTTGCCCGAGCCGGGTTGGTTAATGAATTGCCATGGCCGGGTTGGTTAACGAATTGTCGGGTTTGGGCTTGGTTAACGACTTGACCGTGCAGGGTTGGTTAACGCCTTGTCAGGAGCGTGCGCGGTTGGTTCACGAAGAGTGGGGGGCCCATGGGCCAGCAAGGAGTTTCTGATGAACATCGGCCGGGACATTTTGACGGCGGGGCAAGAACTAGTTGTTATTGAGGGCGAAGGGTTTGTCCTCAGCTGGTTGATTGTCGAATTGTCGGGACTGCCGGGCCGGTTAACGATTTGCCCGGCCGGCTTGGTTAACCATTTGCCCGAGCCGGGTTGGTTACCGAATTGTCCGGGTTGGGCTTGGTTAACCATTTGTACGAGCCGGGTGGGTTAGTGAATTGCCATGGCCGGGTTGGTTAACGCAGTTTCAGGGTTGGGCTTGATTAACGATTTGCCCGAGCAGGGTTGGCTAACGCATTGTCAGGAGCGCGCGCGGTTGGTTCACGAAACTGCCTGTTCCGGGTTTCTAGAGCGTCGTCAGGCCCGGCCGGCCGGGTTAGCGGGTTGCCAGACCCAACTTGACGAAATTCAGGGCGGCGCGGGTAAACGGCGGGAGTAACTATGACTCTCTTAAGGTAAGGAGGGGGGCCCATGGGCCAGCAAGGAGTTTCTGATGAACATCGGCCGGGACATTTTGACGGCGGGGCAAGAACTAGTTGTTATTGAGGGCGAAGGGTTTGTCCTCAGCTGGTTGATTGTCGAATTGTCGGGACTGCCGGGCCGGTTAACGATTTGCCCGGCCGGCTTGGTTAACTATTTGCCCGGGCCGGGTTGGTTAACTAATTGTCAGGGTTGGGCTTGGTTAACCATTTGCCTGAGCCGGGTTGGTTAATGAATTGCCATGGCCGGGTTGATTAACGCATTGTCAGGGTTGGGCTTGGTTAACGATTTGCCCGAGCAGGGCGGGTGAACGCATTGTCAGGAGCGTGCGCGGTTGGTTCACGAAACTGCCTGTTCCGGGTTTCTAGAGCGTTGTCAGGCCCGGCCGGCCGGGTTAGCGGGTTGCCAGACCCAACTTGACGACATTCAGTGCGGCGCGGGTAAACGGCGGGAGTAACTATGACTCTCTTAAGGTAAGGAGGGGGGCCCATGGGCCAGCAAGGAGTTTCTGATGAACATCGGCCGGGACATTTCGACGGCGGGGCAAGACGTAGTTGTTTTTGAGGGCGAAGGGTTTGTCCTCAGCTGGTTGATTGCCGAATTGTCGGGACTGCCGGGCCGGTTACCGATTTGCCCGGCCGGCTTGGTTAACCATTTGCCCGAGCCGGGTTGGTTAGTGAATTGCCATGGCCGGGTTGGTTAACGCAGTTTCAGGGTTGGGCTTGATTAACGATTTGCCCGAGCAGGGTTGGCTAACGCACTGTCAGGAGCGTGCGCGGTTGGTTCACGAAACTGCCTGTTCCGGGTTTCTAGAGCGTTGTCAGGCCCGGCCGGCCGGGTTAGCGGGTTGCCAGACCCAACTTGACGACATTCAGTGCGGCGCGGGTAAACGGCGGGAGTAACTATGACTCTCTTAAGGTAAGGAGGGGGGCCCATGGGCCAGCAAGGAGTTTCTGATGAACATCGGCCGGGACATTTTGACGGCGGGGCAAGAACTAGTTGTTATTGAGGGCGAAGGGTTTGTCCTCAGCTGGTTGATTGTCGAATTGTCGGGACTGCCGGGCCGGTTAACGATTTGCCCGGCCGGCTTGGTTAACTATTTGCCCGGGCCGGGTTGGTTAACTAATTGTCAGGGTTGGGCTTGGTTAACCATTTGCCTGAGCCGGGTTGGTTAATGAATTGCCATGGCCGGGTTGATTAACGCATTGTCAGGGTTGGGCTTGGTTAACGATTTGCCCGAGCAGGGCGGGTGAACGCATTGTCAGGAGCGTGCGCGGTTGGTTCACGAAACTGCCTGTTCCGGGTTTCTAGAGCGTTGTCAGGCCCGGCCGGCCGGGTTAGCGGGTTGCCAGACCCAACTTGACGACATTCAGTGCGGCGCGGGTAAACGGCGGGAGTAACTATGACTCTCTTAAGGTAAGGAGGGGGGCCCATGGGCCAGCAAGGAGTTTCTGATGAACATCGGCCGGGACATTTCGACGGCGGGGCAAGACGTAGTTGTTTTTGAGGGCGAAGGGTTTGTCCTCAGCTGGTTGATTGTCGAATTGTCGGGACTGCCGGGCCGGTTAACCATTTGCCCGGCCGGCTTGGTTAACCATTTGCCCGAGCAGGGTTGGCTAACGCATTGTCAGGAGCGTGCGCGGTTGGTTCACGAAACTGCCTGTTCCGGGTTTCTAGAGCGTTGTCAGGCCCGGCCGGCCGGGTTAGCGGCTTGCCAGACCCAACTTGACGAAATTCAGTGCGGCGCGGGTAAACGGCGGGAGTAACTATGACTCTCTTAAGGTATGGAGGGGGGCCCATGGGCCAGCAAGGAGTTTCTGATGAACATCGGCCAGGACATTTTGACGGCGGGGCAAGACGTAGTTGTTATTGAGGGTGAAGGGTTTGTCCTCAGCTGGTTGATTGTCGAATAGTCGGGGCTGCCGGGCCGGTTACCGATTTGCCCGGCCGGCTTGGTTAACCATTTGCCCGGGCAGGGTTGGTTAACGAATTGTCAGGGTTGGGCTTGCTTAACCATTTGCCCGGGCCGGGTTGGTTAGCGAATTGCCATGGTTGGGTTGGTTAACGAATTGTCGGGTTTGGGCTTGGTTAACGATTTGCCCGAGCAGGGCGGGTGAACGCATTGTCAGGAGCGTGCGCGGTTGGTTCACGAAACTGCCTGTTCCGGGTTTCGAGAGCGTTGTCAGGCCCGGCCGGCCGGGTTAGCGGGTTGCCAGACCCAACTTGACGAAATTCAGTGCGGCGCGGGTAAACGGCGGGAGTAACTATGACTCTCTTAAGTCTCTTAAGGAGGGGGGGCCCATGGGCCAGCAAGGAGTTTCTGATGAACATCGGCCGGGACATTTTGACGGCGGGGCAAGAACTAGTTGTTATTGAGGGCGAAGGGTTTGTCCTCAGCTGGTTGATTGTCGAATTGTCGGGACTGCCGGGCCGGTTAACGATTTGCCCGGCCGGCTTGGTTAACCATTTGCCCGAGCCGGGTTGGTTACCGAATTGTCAGGGTTGGGCTTGGTTAACCATTTGCCCGAGCCGGGTTGGTTAATGAATTGCCATGGCCGGGTTGGTTAACGAATTGTCGGGTTTGGGCTTGGTTAACGACTTGACCGTGCAGGGTTGGTTAACGCCTTGTCAGGAGCGTGCGCGGTTGGTTCACGAAGAGTGGGGGGCCCATGGGCCAGCAAGGAGTTTCTGATGAACATCGGCCGGGACATTTTGACGGCGGGGCAAGAACTAGTTGTTATTGAGGGCGAAGGGTTTGTCCTCAGCTGGTTGATTGTCGAATTGTCGGGACTGCCGGGCCGGTTAACGATTTGCCCGGCCGGCTTGGTTAACCATTTGCCCGAGCCGGGTTGGTTACCGAATTGTCCGGGTTGGGCTTGGTTAACCATTTGTACGAGCCGGGTGGGTTAGTGAATTGCCATGGCCGGGTTGGTTAACGCAGTTTCAGGGTTGGGCTTGATTAACGATTTGCCCGAGCAGGGTTGGCTAACGCATTGTCAGGAGCGCGCGCGGTTGGTTCACGAAACTGCCTGTTCCGGGTTTCTAGAGCGTCGTCAGGCCCGGCCGGCCGGGTTAGCGGGTTGCCAGACCCAACTTGACGAAATTCAGGGCGGCGCGGGTAAACGGCGGGAGTAACTATGACTCTCTTAAGGTAAGGAGGGGGGCCCATGGGCCAGCAAGGAGTTTCTGATGAACATCGGCCGGGACATTTTGACGGCGGGGCAAGAACTAGTTGTTATTGAGGGCGAAGGGTTTGTCCTCAGCTGGTTGATTGTCGAATTGTCGGGACTGCCGGGCCGGTTAACGATTTGCCCGGCCGGCTTGGTTAACTATTTGCCCGGGCCGGGTTGGTTAACTAATTGTCAGGGTTGGGCTTGGTTAACCATTTGCCTGAGCCGGGTTGGTTAATGAATTGCCATGGCCGGGTTGATTAACGCATTGTCAGGGTTGGGCTTGGTTAACGATTTGCCCGAGCAGGGCGGGTGAACGCATTGTCAGGAGCGTGCGCGGTTGGTTCACGAAACTGCCTGTTCCGGGTTTCTAGAGCGTTGTCAGGCCCGGCCGGCCGGGTTAGCGGGTTGCCAGACCCAACTTGACGACATTCAGTGCGGCGCGGGTAAACGGCGGGAGTAACTATGACTCTCTTAAGGTAAGGAGGGGGGCCCATGGGCCAGCAAGGAGTTTCTGATGAACATCGGCCGGGACATTTCGACGGCGGGGCAAGACGTAGTTGTTTTTGAGGGCGAAGGGTTTGTCCTCAGCTGGTTGATTGCCGAATTGTCGGGACTGCCGGGCCGGTTACCGATTTGCCCGGCCGGCTTGGTTAACCATTTGCCCGAGCCGGGTTGGTTAGTGAATTGCCATGGCCGGGTTGGTTAACGCAGTTTCAGGGTTGGGCTTGATTAACGATTTGCCCGAGCAGGGTTGGCTAACGCACTGTCAGGAGCGTGCGCGGTTGGTTCACGAAACTGCCTGTTCCGGGTTTCTAGAGCGTTGTCAGGCCCGGCCGGCCGGGTTAGCGGGTTGCCAGACCCAACTTGACGACATTCAGTGCGGCGCGGGTAAACGGCGGGAGTAACTATGACTCTCTTAAGGTAAGGAGGGGGGCCCATGGGCCAGCAAGGAGTTTCTGATGAACATCGGCCGGGACATTTTGACGGCGGGGCAAGAACTAGTTGTTATTGAGGGCGAAGGGTTTGTCCTCAGCTGGTTGATTGTCGAATTGTCGGGACTGCCGGGCCGGTTAACGATTTGCCCGGCCGGCTTGGTTAACTATTTGCCCGGGCCGGGTTGGTTAACTAATTGTCAGGGTTGGGCTTGGTTAACCATTTGCCTGAGCCGGGTTGGTTAATGAATTGCCATGGCCGGGTTGATTAACGCATTGTCAGGGTTGGGCTTGGTTAACGATTTGCCCGAGCAGGGCGGGTGAACGCATTGTCAGGAGCGTGCGCGGTTGGTTCACGAAACTGCCTGTTCCGGGTTTCTAGAGCGTTGTCAGGCCCGGCCGGCCGGGTTAGCGGGTTGCCAGACCCAACTTGACGACATTCAGTGCGGCGCGGGTAAACGGCGGGAGTAACTATGACTCTCTTAAGGTAAGGAGGGGGGCCCATGGGCCAGCAAGGAGTTTCTGATGAACATCGGCCGGGACATTTCGACGGCGGGGCAAGACGTAGTTGTTTTTGAGGGCGAAGGGTTTGTCCTCAGCTGGTTGATTGTCGAATTGTCGGGACTGCCGGGCCGGTTAACGATTTGCCCGGCCGGCTTGGTTAACCATTTGCCCGAGCCGGGTTGGTTACCGAATTGTCAGGGTTGGGCTTGGTTACCCATTTGCCCGAGCCGGGTTGGTTAATGAATTGCCATGGCCGGGTTGGTTAACGCAGTTTCAGGGTTGGGCTTGATTAACGATTTGCCCGAGCAGGGTTGGCTAACGCACTGTCAGGAGCGTGCGCGGTTGGTTCACGAAACTGCCTGTTCCGGGTTTCTAGAGCGTTGTCAGGCCCGGCCGGCCGGGTTAGCGGGTTGCCAGACCCAACTTGACGACATTCAGTGCGGCGCGGGTAAACGGCGGGAGTAACTATGACTCTCTTAAGGTAAGGAGGGGGGCCCATGGGCCAGCAAGGAGTTTCTGATGAACATCGGCCGGGACATTTTGACGGCGGGGCAAGACGTAGTTGTTTTTGAGGGCGAAGGGTTTGTCCTCAGCTGGTTGATTGCCGAATTGTCGGGACTGCCGGGCCGGTTAACGATTTGCCCGGCCGGCTTGGTTAACCATTAGCCCGAGCCGGGTTGGTTACCGAATTGTCAGGGTTGGGCTTGGTTAACCATTTGCCCGAGCCGGGTTGGTTAATGAATTGCCATGGCCGGGTTGATTAACGCATTGTCAGGGTTGGGCTTGGTTAACGATTTGCCCGAGCAGGGCGGGTGAACGCATTGTCAGGAGCGTGCGCGGTTGGTTCACGAAACTGCCTGTTCCGGGTTTCTAGAGCGTTGTCAGGCCCGGCCGGCCGGGTTAGCGGGTTGCCAGACCCAACTTGACGACATTCAGTGCGGCGCGGGTAAACGGCGGGAGTAACTATGACTCTCTTAAGGTAAGGAGGGGGGCCCATGGGCCAGCAAGGAGTTTCTGATGAACATCGGCCGGGACATTTCGACGGCGGGGCAAGACGTAGTTGTTTTTGAGGGCGAAGGGTTTGTCCTCAGCTGGTTGATTGCCGAATTGTCGGGACTGCCGGGCCGGTTACCGATTTGCCCGGCCGGCTTGGTTAACCATTTGCCCGAGCCGGGTTGGTTAATGAATTGCCATGGCCGGGTTGGTTAACGCAGTTTCAGGGTTGGGCTTGATTAACGATTTGCCCGAGCAGGGTTGGCTAACGCACTGTCAGGAGCGTGCGCGGTTGGTTCACGAAACTGCCTGTTCCGGGTTTCTAGAGCGTTGTCAGGCCCGGCCGGCCGGGTTAGCGGGTTGCCAGACCCAACTTGACGACATTCAGTGCGGCGCGGGTAAACGGCGGGAGTAACTATGACTCTCTTAAGGTAAGGAGGGGGGCCCATGGGCCAGCAAGGAGTTTCTGATGAACATCGGCCGGGACATTTTGACGGCGGGGCAAGACGTAGTTGTTTTTGAGGGCGAAGGGTTTGTCCTCAGCTGGTTGATTGCCGAATTGTCGGGACTGCCGGGCCGGTTAACGATTTGCCCGGCCGGCTTGGTTAACCATTAGCCCGAGCCGGGTTGGTTACCGAATTGTCAGGGTTGGGCTTGGTTAACCATTTGCCCGAGCCGGGTTGGTTAATGAATTGCCATGGCCGGGTTGATTAACGCATTGTCAGGGTTGGGCTTGGTTAACGATTTGCCCGAGCAGGGCGGGTGAACGCATTGTCAGGAGCGTGCGCGGTTGGTTCACGAAACTGCCTGTTCCGGGTTTCTAGAGCGTTGTCAGGCCCGGCCGGCCGGGTTAGCGGGTTGCCAGACCCAACTTGACGACATTCAGTGCGGCGCGGGTAAACGGCGGGAGTAACTATGACTCTCTTAAGGTAAGGAGGGGGGCCCATGGGCCAGCAAGGAGTTTCTGATGAACATCGGCCGGGACATTTCGACGGCGGGGCAAGACGTAGTTGTTTTTGAGGGCGAAGGGTTTGTCCTCAGCTGGTTGATTGCCGAATTGTCGGGACTGCCGGGCCGGTTACCGATTTGCCCGGCCGGCTTGGTTAACCATTTGCCCGAGCCGGGTTGGTTAATGAATTGCCATGGCCGGGTTGGTTAACGCAGTTTCAGGGTTGGGCTTGATTAACGATTTGCCCGAGCAGGGTTGGCTAACGCACTGTCAGGAGCGTGCGCGGTTGGTTCACGAAACTGCCTGTTCCGGGTTTCTAGAGCGTTGTCAGGCCCGGCCGGCCGGGTTAGCGGGTTGCCAGACCCAACTTGACGACATTCAGTGCGGCGCGGGTAAACGGCGGGAGTAACTATGACTCTCTTAAGGTAAGGAGGGGGGCCCATGGGCCAGCAAGGAGTTTCTGATGAACATCGGCCGGGACATTTTGACGGCGGGGCAAGACGTAGTTGTTTTTGAGGGCGAAGGGTTTGTCCTCAGCTGGTTGATTGTCGAATTGTCGGGACTGCCGGGCCGGTTAACGATTTGCCCGGCCGGCTTGGTTAACCATTTGCCCGAGCCGGGTTGGTTACCGAATTGTCAGGGTTGGGCTTGGTTAACCATTTGCCCGAGCCGGGTTGGTTAATGAATTGCCATGGCCGGGTTGGTTAACGAATTGTCGGTTTTGGGCTTGGTTAACGACTTGACCGTGCAGGGTTGGTTAACGCCTTGTCAGGAGCGTGCGCGGTTGGTTCACGAAACTGCCTGTTCCGGGTTTCTAGAGCGTTGTCAGGCCCGGCCGGCCGGGTTAGCGGGTTGCCAGACCCAACTTGACGAAATTCAGTGCGGCGCGGGTAAACGGCGGCAGTAACTATGACTCTCTTAAGGATAAGGAGGGGGGGCCCATGGGCCAGCAAGGAGTTTCTGATGAACATCGGCCGGGACATTTTGACGGCGGGGCAAGAACTAGTTGTTATTGAGGGCGAAGGGTTTGTCCTCAGCTGGTTGATTGTCGAATTGTCGGGACTGCCGGGCCGGTTAACGATTTGCCCGGCCGGCTTGGTTAACCATTTGCCCGAGCCGGGTTGGTTACCGAATTGTCAGGGTTGGGCTTGGTTAACCATTTGCCCGAGCCGGGTTGGTTAATGAATTGCCATGGCCGGGTTGGTTAACGAATTGTCGGTTTTGGGCTTGGTTAACGACTTGACCGTGCAGGGTTGGTTAACGCCTTGTCAGGAGCGTGCGCGGTTGGTTCACGAAACTGCCTGTTCCGGGTTTCTAGAGCGTTGTCAGGCCCGGCCGGCCGGGTTAGCGGGTTGCCAGACCCAACTTGACGAAATTCAGTGCGGCGCGGGTAAACGGCGGCAGTAACTATGACTCTCTTAAGGATAAGGAGGGGGGGCCCATGGGCCAGCAAGGAGTTTCTGATGAACATCGGCCGGGACATTTTGACGGCGGGGCAAGAACTAGTTGTTATTGAGGGCGAAGGGTTTGTCCTCAGCTGGTTGATTGTCGAATTGTCGGGACTGCCGGGCCGGTTAACGATTTGCCCGGCCGGCTTGGTTAACCATTTGCCCGAGCCGGGTTGGTTACCGAATTGTCAGGGTTGGGCTTGGTTAACCATTTGCCCGAGCCGGGTTGGTTAATGAATTGCCATGGCCGGGTTGGTTAACGAATTGTCGGTTTTGGGCTTGGTTAACGACTTGACCGTGCAGGGTTGGTTAACGCCTTGTCAGGAGCGTGCGCGGTTGGTTCACGAAACTGCCTGTTCCGGGTTTCTAGAGCGTTGTCAGGCCCGGCCGGCCGGGTTAGCGGGTTGCCAGACCCAACTTGACGAAATTCAGTGCGGCGCGGGTAAACGGCGGCAGTAACTATGACTCTCTTAAGGATAAGGAGGGGGGGCCCATGGGCCAGCAAGGAGTTTCTGATGAACATCGGCCGGGACATTTTGACGGCGGGGCAAGAACTAGTTGTTATTGAGGGCGAAGGGTTTGTCCTCAGCTGGTTGATTGTCGAATTGTCGGGACTGCCGGGCCGGTTAACGATTTGCCCGGCCGGCTTGGTTAACCATTTGCCCGAGCCGGGTTGGTTACCGAATTGTCAGGGTTGGGCTTGGTTAACCATTTGCCCGAGCCGGGTTGGTTAATGAATTGCCATGGCCGGGTTGGTTAACGAATTGTCGGGTTTGGGCTTGGTTAACGACTTGACCGTGCAGGGTTGGTTAACGCCTTGTCAGGAGCGTGCGCGGTTGGTTCACGAAGAGTGGGGGGCCCATGGGCCAGCAAGGAGTTTCTGATGAACATCGGCCGGGACATTTTGACGGCGGGGCAAGAACTAGTTGTTATTGAGGGCGAAGGGTTTGTCCTCAGCTGGTTGATTGTCGAATTGTCGGGACTGCCGGGCCGGTTAACGATTTGCCCGGCCGGCTTGGTTAACTATTTGCCCGGGCCGGGTTGGTTAACTAATTGTCAGGGTTGGGCTTGGTTAACCATTTGCCTGAGCCGGGTTGGTTAATGAATTGCCATGGCCGGGTTGGTTAACGAATTGTCGGTTTTGGGCTTGGTTAACGACTTGACCGTGCAGGGTTGGTTAACGCCTTGTCAGGAGCGTGCGCGGTTGGTTCACGAAACTGCCTGTTCCGGGTTTCTAGAGCGTTGTCAGGCCCGGCCGGCCGGGTTAGCGGGTTGCCAGACCCAACTTGACGAAATTCAGTGCGGCGCGGGTAAACGGCGGCAGTAACTATGACTCTCTTAAGGTAAGGAGGGGGGCCCATGGGCCAGCAAGGAGGTTCTGATGAACATCGGCCGGGACATTTTGACGGCGGGGCAAGAACTAGTTGTTATTGAGGGCGAAGGGTTTGTCCTCAGCTGGTTGATTGTCGAATTGTCGGGACTGCCGGGCCGGTTAACGATTTGCCCGGCCGGCTTGGTTAACCATTTGCCCGAGCCGGGTTGGTTACCGAATTGTCAGGGTTGGGCTTGGTTAACCATTTGCCCGAGCCGGGTTGGTTAATGAATTGCCATGGCCGGGTTGGTTAACGAATTGTCGGTTTTGGGCTTGGTTAACGACTTGACCGTGCAGGGTTGGTTAACGCCTTGTCAGGAGCGTGCGCGGTTGGTTCACGAAACTGCCTGTTCCGGGTTTCTAGAGCGTTGTCAGGCCCGGCCGGCCGGGTTAGCGGGTTGCCAGACCCAACTTGACGAAATTCAGTGCGGCGCGGGTAAACGGCGGCAGTAACTATGACTCTCTTAAGGATAAGGAGGGGGGGCCCATGGGCCAGCAAGGAGTTTCTGATGAACATCGGCCGGGACATTTTGACGGCGGGGCAAGAACTAGTTGTTATTGAGGGCGAAGGGTTTGTCCTCAGCTGGTTGATTGTCGAATTGTCGGGACTGCCGGGCCGGTTAACCATTTGCCCGGCCGGCTTGGTTAACCATTTGCCCGAGCAGGGTTGGCTAACGCATTGTCAGGAGCGTGCGCGGTTGGTTCACGAAACTGCCTGTTCCGGGTTTCTAGAGCGTTGTCAGGCCCGGCCGGCCGGGTTAGCGGCTTGCCAGACCCAACTTGACGAAATTCAGTGCGGCGCGGGTAAACGGCGGGAGTAACTATGACTCTCTTAAGGTATGGAGGGGGGCCCATGGGCCAGCAAGGAGTTTCTGATGAACATCGGCCAGGACATTTTGACGGCGGGGCAAGACGTAGTTGTTATTGAGGGTGAAGGGTTTGTCCTCAGCTGGTTGATTGTCGAATAGTCGGGGCTGCCGGGCCGGTTACCGATTTGCCCGGCCGGCTTGGTTAACCATTTGCCCGGGCAGGGTTGGTTAACGAATTGTCAGGGTTGGGCTTGCTTAACCATTTGCCCGGGCCGGGTTGGTTAGCGAATTGCCATGGTTGGGTTGGTTAACGAATTGTCGGGTTTGGGCTTGGTTAACGATTTGCCCGAGCAGGGCGGGTGAACGCATTGTCAGGAGCGTGCGCGGTTGGTTCACGAAACTGCCTGTTCCGGGTTTCGAGAGCGTTGTCAGGCCCGGCCGGCCGGGTTAGCGGGTTGCCAGACCCAACTTGACGAAATTCAGTGCGGCGCGGGTAAACGGCGGGAGTAACTATGACTCTCTTAAGTCTCTTAAGGAGGGGGGGCCCATGGGCCAGCAAGGAGTTTCTGATGAACATCGGCCGGGACATTTTGACGGCGGGGCAAGAACTAGTTGTTATTGAGGGCGAAGGGTTTGTCCTCAGCTGGTTGATTGTCGAATTGTCGGGACTGCCGGGCCGGTTAACGATTTGCCCGGCCGGCTTGGTTAACCATTTGCCCGAGCCGGGTTGGTTACCGAATTGTCAGGGTTGGGCTTGGTTAACCATTTGCCCGAGCCGGGTTGGTTAATGAATTGCCATGGCCGGGTTGGTTAACGAATTGTCGGGTTTGGGCTTGGTTAACGACTTGACCGTGCAGGGTTGGTTAACGCCTTGTCAGGAGCGTGCGCGGTTGGTTCACGAAGAGTGGGGGGCCCATGGGCCAGCAAGGAGTTTCTGATGAACATCGGCCGGGACATTTCGACGGCGGGGCAAGACGTAGTTGTTTTTGAGGGCGAAGGGTTTGTCCTCAGCTGGTTGATTGCCGAATTGTCGGGACTGCCGGGCCGGTTACCGATTTGCCCGGCCGGCTTGGTTAACCATTTGCCCGAGCCGGGTTGGTTAATGAATTGCCATGGCCGGGTTGGTTAACGCAGTTTCAGGGTTGGGCTTGATTAACGATTTGCCCGAGCAGGGTTGGCTAACGCACTGTCAGGAGCGTGCGCGGTTGGTTCACGAAACTGCCTGTTCCGGGTTTCTAGAGCGTTGTCAGGCCCGGCCGGCCGGGTTAGCGGGTTGCCAGACCCAACTTGACGACATTCAGTGCGGCGCGGGTAAACGGCGGGAGTAACTATGACTCTCTTAAGGTAAGGAGGGGGGCCCATGGGCCAGCAAGGAGTTTCTGATGAACATCGGCCGGGACATTTTGACGGCGGGGCAAGAACTAGTTGTTATTGAGGGCGAAGGGTTTGTCCTCAGCTGGTTGATTGTCGAATTGTCGGGACTGCCGGGCCGGTTAACGATTTGCCCGGCCGGCTTGGTTAACTATTTGCCCGGGCCGGGTTGGTTAACTAATTGTCAGGGTTGGGCTTGGTTAACCATTTGCCTGAGCCGGGTTGGTTAATGAATTGCCATGGCCGGGTTGATTAACGCATTGTCAGGGTTGGGCTTGGTTAACGATTTGCCCGAGCAGGGCGGGTGAACGCATTGTCAGGAGCGTGCGCGGTTGGTTCACGAAACTGCCTGTTCCGGGTTTCTAGAGCGTTGTCAGGCCCGGCCGGCCGGGTTAGCGGGTTGCCAGACCCAACTTGACGACATTCAGTGCGGCGCGGGTAAACGGCGGGAGTAACTATGACTCTCTTAAGGTAAGGAGGGGGGCCCATGGGCCAGCAAGGAGTTTCTGATGAACATCGGCCGGGACATTTCGACGGCGGGGCAAGACGTAGTTGTTTTTGAGGGCGAAGGGTTTGTCCTCAGCTGGTTGATTGTCGAATTGTCGGGACTGCCGGGCCGGTTAACGATTTGCCCGGCCGGCTTGGTTAACCATTTGCCCGAGCCGGGTTGGTTACCGAATTGTCAGGGTTGGGCTTGGTTACCCATTTGCCCGAGCCGGGTTGGTTAATGAATTGCCATGGCCGGGTTGGTTAACGCAGTTTCAGGGTTGGGCTTGATTAACGATTTGCCCGAGCAGGGTTGGCTAACGCACTGTCAGGAGCGTGCGCGGTTGGTTCACGAAACTGCCTGTTCCGGGTTTCTAGAGCGTTGTCAGGCCCGGCCGGCCGGGTTAGCGGGTTGCCAGACCCAACTTGACGACATTCAGTGCGGCGCGGGTAAACGGCGGGAGTAACTATGACTCTCTTAAGGTAAGGAGGGGGGCCCATGGGCCAGCAAGGAGTTTCTGATGAACATCGGCCGGGACATTTTGACGGCGGGGCAAGACGTAGTTGTTTTTGAGGGCGAAGGGTTTGTCCTCAGCTGGTTGATTGCCGAATTGTCGGGACTGCCGGGCCGGTTAACGATTTGCCCGGCCGGCTTGGTTAACCATTAGCCCGAGCCGGGTTGGTTACCGAATTGTCAGGGTTGGGCTTGGTTAACCATTTGCCCGAGCCGGGTTGGTTAATGAATTGCCATGGCCGGGTTGATTAACGCATTGTCAGGGTTGGGCTTGGTTAACGATTTGCCCGAGCAGGGCGGGTGAACGCATTGTCAGGAGCGTGCGCGGTTGGTTCACGAAACTGCCTGTTCCGGGTTTCTAGAGCGTTGTCAGGCCCGGCCGGCCGGGTTAGCGGGTTGCCAGACCCAACTTGACGACATTCAGTGCGGCGCGGGTAAACGGCGGGAGTAACTATGACTCTCTTAAGGTAAGGAGGGGGGCCCATGGGCCAGCAAGGAGTTTCTGATGAACATCGGCCGGGACATTTCGACGGCGGGGCAAGACGTAGTTGTTTTTGAGGGCGAAGGGTTTGTCCTCAGCTGGTTGATTGCCGAATTGTCGGGACTGCCGGGCCGGTTACCGATTTGCCCGGCCGGCTTGGTTAACCATTTGCCCGAGCCGGGTTGGTTAATGAATTGCCATGGCCGGGTTGGTTAACGCAGTTTCAGGGTTGGGCTTGATTAACGATTTGCCCGAGCAGGGTTGGCTAACGCACTGTCAGGAGCGTGCGCGGTTGGTTCACGAAACTGCCTGTTCCGGGTTTCTAGAGCGTTGTCAGGCCCGGCCGGCCGGGTTAGCGGGTTGCCAGACCCAACTTGACGACATTCAGTGCGGCGCGGGTAAACGGCGGGAGTAACTATGACTCTCTTAAGGTAAGGAGGGGGGCCCATGGGCCAGCAAGGAGTTTCTGATGAACATCGGCCGGGACATTTTGACGGCGGGGCAAGACGTAGTTGTTTTTGAGGGCGAAGGGTTTGTCCTCAGCTGGTTGATTGTCGAATTGTCGGGACTGCCGGGCCGGTTAACGATTTGCCCGGCCGGCTTGGTTAACCATTTGCCCGAGCCGGGTTGGTTACCGAATTGTCAGGGTTGGGCTTGGTTAACCATTTGCCCGAGCCGGGTTGGTTAATGAATTGCCATGGCCGGGTTGGTTAACGAATTGTCGGTTTTGGGCTTGGTTAACGACTTGACCGTGCAGGGTTGGTTAACGCCTTGTCAGGAGCGTGCGCGGTTGGTTCACGAAACTGCCTGTTCCGGGTTTCTAGAGCGTTGTCAGGCCCGGCCGGCCGGGTTAGCGGGTTGCCAGACCCAACTTGACGAAATTCAGTGCGGCGCGGGTAAACGGCGGCAGTAACTATGACTCTCTTAAGGATAAGGAGGGGGGGCCCATGGGCCAGCAAGGAGTTTCTGATGAACATCGGCCGGGACATTTTGACGGCGGGGCAAGAACTAGTTGTTATTGAGGGCGAAGGGTTTGTCCTCAGCTGGTTGATTGTCGAATTGTCGGGACTGCCGGGCCGGTTAACGATTTGCCCGGCCGGCTTGGTTAACCATTTGCCCGAGCCGGGTTGGTTACCGAATTGTCAGGGTTGGGCTTGGTTAACCATTTGCCCGAGCCGGGTTGGTTAATGAATTGCCATGGCCGGGTTGGTTAACGAATTGTCGGTTTTGGGCTTGGTTAACGACTTGACCGTGCAGGGTTGGTTAACGCCTTGTCAGGAGCGTGCGCGGTTGGTTCACGAAACTGCCTGTTCCGGGTTTCTAGAGCGTTGTCAGGCCCGGCCGGCCGGGTTAGCGGGTTGCCAGACCCAACTTGACGAAATTCAGTGCGGCGCGGGTAAACGGCGGCAGTAACTATGACTCTCTTAAGGATAAGGAGGGGGGGCCCATGGGCCAGCAAGGAGTTTCTGATGAACATCGGCCGGGACATTTTGACGGCGGGGCAAGAACTAGTTGTTATTGAGGGCGAAGGGTTTGTCCTCAGCTGGTTGATTGTCGAATTGTCGGGACTGCCGGGCCGGTTAACGATTTGCCCGGCCGGCTTGGTTAACCATTTGCCCGAGCCGGGTTGGTTACCGAATTGTCAGGGTTGGGCTTGGTTAACCATTTGCCCGAGCCGGGTTGGTTAATGAATTGCCATGGCCGGGTTGGTTAACGAATTGTCGGTTTTGGGCTTGGTTAACGACTTGACCGTGCAGGGTTGGTTAACGCCTTGTCAGGAGCGTGCGCGGTTGGTTCACGAAACTGCCTGTTCCGGGTTTCTAGAGCGTTGTCAGGCCCGGCCGGCCGGGTTAGCGGGTTGCCAGACCCAACTTGACGAAATTCAGTGCGGCGCGGGTAAACGGCGGCAGTAACTATGACTCTCTTAAGGATAAGGAGGGGGGGCCCATGGGCCAGCAAGGAGTTTCTGATGAACATCGGCCGGGACATTTTGACGGCGGGGCAAGAACTAGTTGTTATTGAGGGCGAAGGGTTTGTCCTCAGCTGGTTGATTGTCGAATTGTCGGGACTGCCGGGCCGGTTAACGATTTGCCCGGCCGGCTTGGTTAACCATTTGCCCGAGCCGGGTTGGTTACCGAATTGTCAGGGTTGGGCTTGGTTAACCATTTGCCCGAGCCGGGTTGGTTAATGAATTGCCATGGCCGGGTTGGTTAACGAATTGTCGGGTTTGGGCTTGGTTAACGACTTGACCGTGCAGGGTTGGTTAACGCCTTGTCAGGAGCGTGCGCGGTTGGTTCACGAAGAGTGGGGGGCCCATGGGCCAGCAAGGAGTTTCTGATGAACATCGGCCGGGACATTTTGACGGCGGGGCAAGAACTAGTTGTTATTGAGGGCGAAGGGTTTGTCCTCAGCTGGTTGATTGTCGAATTGTCGGGACTGCCGGGCCGGTTAACGATTTGCCCGGCCGGCTTGGTTAACTATTTGCCCGGGCCGGGTTGGTTAACTAATTGTCAGGGTTGGGCTTGGTTAACCATTTGCCTGAGCCGGGTTGGTTAATGAATTGCCATGGCCGGGTTGGTTAACGAATTGTCGGTTTTGGGCTTGGTTAACGACTTGACCGTGCAGGGTTGGTTAACGCCTTGTCAGGAGCGTGCGCGGTTGGTTCACGAAACTGCCTGTTCCGGGTTTCTAGAGCGTTGTCAGGCCCGGCCGGCCGGGTTAGCGGGTTGCCAGACCCAACTTGACGAAATTCAGTGCGGCGCGGGTAAACGGCGGCAGTAACTATGACTCTCTTAAGGTAAGGAGGGGGGCCCATGGGCCAGCAAGGAGGTTCTGATGAACATCGGCCGGGACATTTTGACGGCGGGGCAAGAACTAGTTGTTATTGAGGGCGAAGGGTTTGTCCTCAGCTGGTTGATTGTCGAATTGTCGGGACTGCCGGGCCGGTTAACGATTTGCCCGGCCGGCTTGGTTAACCATTTGCCCGAGCCGGGTTGGTTACCGAATTGTCAGGGTTGGGCTTGGTTAACCATTTGCCCGAGCCGGGTTGGTTAATGAATTGCCATGGCCGGGTTGGTTAACGAATTGTCGGTTTTGGGCTTGGTTAACGACTTGACCGTGCAGGGTTGGTTAACGCCTTGTCAGGAGCGTGCGCGGTTGGTTCACGAAACTGCCTGTTCCGGGTTTCTAGAGCGTTGTCAGGCCCGGCCGGCCGGGTTAGCGGGTTGCCAGACCCAACTTGACGAAATTCAGTGCGGCGCGGGTAAACGGCGGCAGTAACTATGACTCTCTTAAGGATAAGGAGGGGGGGCCCATGGGCCAGCAAGGAGTTTCTGATGAACATCGGCCGGGACATTTTGACGGCGGGGCAAGAACTAGTTGTTATTGAGGGCGAAGGGTTTGTCCTCAGCTGGTTGATTGTCGAATTGTCGGGACTGCCGGGCCGGTTAACCATTTGCCCGGCCGGCTTGGTTAACCATTTGCCCGAGCAGGGTTGGCTAACGCATTGTCAGGAGCGTGCGCGGTTGGTTCACGAAACTGCCTGTTCCGGGTTTCTAGAGCGTTGTCAGGCCCGGCCGGCCGGGTTAGCGGCTTGCCAGACCCAACTTGACGAAATTCAGTGCGGCGCGGGTAAACGGCGGGAGTAACTATGACTCTCTTAAGGTATGGAGGGGGGCCCATGGGCCAGCAAGGAGTTTCTGATGAACATCGGCCAGGACATTTTGACGGCGGGGCAAGACGTAGTTGTTATTGAGGGTGAAGGGTTTGTCCTCAGCTGGTTGATTGTCGAATAGTCGGGGCTGCCGGGCCGGTTACCGATTTGCCCGGCCGGCTTGGTTAACCATTTGCCCGGGCAGGGTTGGTTAACGAATTGTCAGGGTTGGGCTTGCTTAACCATTTGCCCGGGCCGGGTTGGTTAGCGAATTGCCATGGTTGGGTTGGTTAACGAATTGTCGGGTTTGGGCTTGGTTAACGATTTGCCCGAGCAGGGCGGGTGAACGCATTGTCAGGAGCGTGCGCGGTTGGTTCACGAAACTGCCTGTTCCGGGTTTCGAGAGCGTTGTCAGGCCCGGCCGGCCGGGTTAGCGGGTTGCCAGACCCAACTTGACGAAATTCAGTGCGGCGCGGGTAAACGGCGGGAGTAACTATGACTCTCTTAAGTCTCTTAAGGAGGGGGGGCCCATGGGCCAGCAAGGAGTTTCTGATGAACATCGGCCGGGACATTTTGACGGCGGGGCAAGAACTAGTTGTTATTGAGGGCGAAGGGTTTGTCCTCAGCTGGTTGATTGTCGAATTGTCGGGACTGCCGGGCCGGTTAACGATTTGCCCGGCCGGCTTGGTTAACCATTTGCCCGAGCCGGGTTGGTTACCGAATTGTCAGGGTTGGGCTTGGTTAACCATTTGCCCGAGCCGGGTTGGTTAATGAATTGCCATGGCCGGGTTGGTTAACGAATTGTCGGGTTTGGGCTTGGTTAACGACTTGACCGTGCAGGGTTGGTTAACGCCTTGTCAGGAGCGTGCGCGGTTGGTTCACGAAGAGTGGGGGGCCCATGGGCCAGCAAGGAGTTTCTGATGAACATCGGCCGGGACATTTTGACGGCGGGGCAAGAACTAGTTGTTATTGAGGGCGAAGGGTTTGTCCTCAGCTGGTTGATTGTCGAATTGTCGGGACTGCCGGGCCGGTTAACGATTTGCCCGGCCGGCTTGGTTAACCATTTGCCCGAGCCGGGTTGTTTACCGAATTGTCCGGGTTGGGCTTGGTTAACCATTTGTACGAGCCGGGTGGGTTAGTGAATTGCCATGGCCGGGTTGGTTAACGCAGTTTCAGGGTTGGGCTTGATTAACGATTTGCCCGAGCAGGGTTGGCTAACGCATTGTCAGGAGCGCGCGCGGTTGGTTCACGAAACTGCCTGTTCCGGGTTTCTAGAGCGTCGTCAGGCCCGGCCGGCCGGGTTAGCGGGTTGCCAGACCCAACTTGACGAAATTCAGGGCGGCGCGGGTAAACGGCGGGAGTAACTATGACTCTCTTAAGGTAAGGAGGGGGGCCCATGGGCCAGCAAGGAGTTTCTGATGAACATCGGCCGGGACATTTTGACGGCGGGGCAAGAACTAGTTGTTATTGAGGGCGAAGGGTTTGTCCTCAGCTGGTTGATTGTCGAATTGTCGGGACTGCCGGGCCGGTTAACGATTTGCCCGGCCGGCTTGGTTAACTATTTGCCCGGGCCGGGTTGGTTAACTAATTGTCAGGGTTGGGCTTGGTTAACCATTTGCCTGAGCCGGGTTGGTTAATGAATTGCCATGGCCGGGTTGATTAACGCATTGTCAGGGTTGGGCTTGGTTAACGATTTGCCCGAGCAGGGCGGGTGAACGCATTGTCAGGAGCGTGCGCGGTTGGTTCACGAAACTGCCTGTTCCGGGTTTCTAGAGCGTTGTCAGGCCCGGCCGGCCGGGTTAGCGGGTTGCCAGACCCAACTTGACGACATTCAGTGCGGCGCGGGTAAACGGCGGGAGTAACTATGACTCTCTTAAGGTAAGGAGGGGGGCCCATGGGCCAGCAAGGAGTTTCTGATGAACATCGGCCGGGACATTTCGACGGCGGGGCAAGACGTAGTTGTTTTTGAGGGCGAAGGGTTTGTCCTCAGCTGGTTGATTGCCGAATTGTCGGGACTGCCGGGCCGGTTACCGATTTGCCCGGCCGGCTTGGTTAACCATTTGCCCGAGCCGGGTTGGTTAGTGAATTGCCATGGCCGGGTTGGTTAACGCAGTTTCAGGGTTGGGCTTGATTAACGATTTGCCCGAGCAGGGTTGGCTAACGCACTGTCAGGAGCGTGCGCGGTTGGTTCACGAAACTGCCTGTTCCGGGTTTCTAGAGCGTTGTCAGGCCCGGCCGGCCGGGTTAGCGGGTTGCCAGACCCAACTTGACGACATTCAGTGCGGCGCGGGTAAACGGCGGGAGTAACTATGACTCTCTTAAGGTAAGGAGGGGGGCCCATGGGCCAGCAAGGAGTTTCTGATGAACATCGGCCGGGACATTTTGACGGCGGGGCAAGAACTAGTTGTTATTGAGGGCGAAGGGTTTGTCCTCAGCTGGTTGATTGTCGAATTGTCGGGACTGCCGGGCCGGTTAACGATTTGCCCGGCCGGCTTGGTTAACTATTTGCCCGGGCCGGGTTGGTTAACTAATTGTCAGGGTTGGGCTTGGTTAACCATTTGCCTGAGCCGGGTTGGTTAATGAATTGCCATGGCCGGGTTGATTAACGCATTGTCAGGGTTGGGCTTGGTTAACGATTTGCCCGAGCAGGGCGGGTGAACGCATTGTCAGGAGCGTGCGCGGTTGGTTCACGAAACTGCCTGTTCCGGGTTTCTAGAGCGTTGTCAGGCCCGGCCGGCCGGGTTAGCGGGTTGCCAGACCCAACTTGACGACATTCAGTGCGGCGCGGGTAAACGGCGGGAGTAACTATGACTCTCTTAAGGTAAGGAGGGGGGCCCATGGGCCAGCAAGGAGTTTCTGATGAACATCGGCCGGGACATTTCGACGGCGGGGCAAGACGTAGTTGTTTTTGAGGGCGAAGGGTTTGTCCTCAGCTGGTTGATTGTCGAATTGTCGGGACTGCCGGGCCGGTTAACGATTTGCCCGGCCGGCTTGGTTAACCATTTGCCCGAGCCGGGTTGGTTACCGAATTGTCAGGGTTGGGCTTGGTTAACCATTTGCCCGAGCCGGGTTGGTTAATGAATTGCCATGGCCGGGTTGGTTAACGCAGTTTCAGGGTTGGGCTTGATTAACGATTTGCCCGAGCAGGGTTGGCTAACGCACTGTCAGGAGCGTGCGCGGTTGGTTCACGAAACTGCCTGTTCCGGGTTTCTAGAGCGTTGTCAGGCCCGGCCGGCCGGGTTAGCGGGTTGCCAGACCCAACTTGACGACATTCAGTGCGGCGCGGGTAAACGGCGGGAGTAACTATGACTCTCTTAAGGTAAGGAGGGGGGCCCATGGGCCAGCAAGGAGTTTCTGATGAACATCGGCCGGGACATTTTGACGGCGGGGCAAGACGTAGTTGTTTTTGAGGGCGAAGGGTTTGTCCTCAGCTGGTTGATTGCCGAATTGTCGGGACTGCCGGGCCGGTTAACGATTTGCCCGGCCGGCTTGGTTAACCATTAGCCCGAGCCGGGTTGGTTACCGAATTGTCAGGGTTGGGCTTGGTTAACCATTTGCCCGAGCCGGGTTGGTTAATGAATTGCCATGGCCGGGTTGATTAACGCATTGTCAGGGTTGGGCTTGGTTAACGATTTGCCCGAGCAGGGCGGGTGAACGCATTGTCAGGAGCGTGCGCGGTTGGTTCACGAAACTGCCTGTTCCGGGTTTCTAGAGCGTTGTCAGGCCCGGCCGGCCGGGTTAGCGGGTTGCCAGACCCAACTTGACGACATTCAGTGCGGCGCGGGTAAACGGCGGGAGTAACTATGACTCTCTTAAGGTAAGGAGGGGGGCCCATGGGCCAGCAAGGAGTTTCTGATGAACATCGGCCGGGACATTTCGACGGCGGGGCAAGACGTAGTTGTTTTTGAGGGCGAAGGGTTTGTCCTCAGCTGGTTGATTGCCGAATTGTCGGGACTGCCGGGCCGGTTACCGATTTGCCCGGCCGGCTTGGTTAACCATTTGCCCGAGCCGGGTTGGTTAATGAATTGCCATGGCCGGGTTGGTTAACGCAGTTTCAGGGTTGGGCTTGATTAACGATTTGCCCGAGCAGGGTTGGCTAACGCACTGTCAGGAGCGTGCGCGGTTGGTTCACGAAACTGCCTGTTCCGGGTTTCTAGAGCGTTGTCAGGCCCGGCCGGCCGGGTTAGCGGGTTGCCAGACCCAACTTGACGACATTCAGTGCGGCGCGGGTAAACGGCGGGAGTAACTATGACTCTCTTAAGGTAAGGAGGGGGGCCCATGGGCCAGCAAGGAGTTTCTGATGAACATCGGCCGGGACATTTTGACGGCGGGGCAAGACGTAGTTGTTTTTGAGGGCGAAGGGTTTGTCCTCAGCTGGTTGATTGCCGAATTGTCGGGACTGCCGGGCCGGTTAACGATTTGCCCGGCCGGCTTGGTTAACCATTAGCCCGAGCCGGGTTGGTTACCGAATTGTCAGGGTTGGGCTTGGTTAACCATTTGCCCGAGCCGGGTTGGTTAATGAATTGCCATGGCCGGGTTGATTAACGCATTGTCAGGGTTGGGCTTGGTTAACGATTTGCCCGAGCAGGGCGGGTGAACGCATTGTCAGGAGCGTGCGCGGTTGGTTCACGAAACTGCCTGTTCCGGGTTTCTAGAGCGTTGTCAGGCCCGGCCGGCCGGGTTAGCGGGTTGCCAGACCCAACTTGACGACATTCAGTGCGGCGCGGGTAAACGGCGGGAGTAACTATGACTCTCTTAAGGTAAGGAGGGGGGCCCATGGGCCAGCAAGGAGTTTCTGATGAACATCGGCCGGGACATTTCGACGGCGGGGCAAGACGTAGTTGTTTTTGAGGGCGAAGGGTTTGTCCTCAGCTGGTTGATTGCCGAATTGTCGGGACTGCCGGGCCGGTTACCGATTTGCCCGGCCGGCTTGGTTAACCATTTGCCCGAGCCGGGTTGGTTAATGAATTGCCATGGCCGGGTTGGTTAACGCAGTTTCAGGGTTGGGCTTGATTAACGATTTGCCCGAGCAGGGTTGGCTAACGCACTGTCAGGAGCGTGCGCGGTTGGTTCACGAAACTGCCTGTTCCGGGTTTCTAGAGCGTTGTCAGGCCCGGCCGGCCGGGTTAGCGGGTTGCCAGACCCAACTTGACGACATTCAGTGCGGCGCGGGTAAACGGCGGGAGTAACTATGACTCTCTTAAGGTAAGGAGGGGGGCCCATGGGCCAGCAAGGAGTTTCTGATGAACATCGGCCGGGACATTTTGACGGCGGGGCAAGACGTAGTTGTTTTTGAGGGCGAAGGGTTTGTCCTCAGCTGGTTGATTGTCGAATTGTCGGGACTGCCGGGCCGGTTAACGATTTGCCCGGCCGGCTTGGTTAACCATTTGCCCGAGCCGGGTTGGTTACCGAATTGTCAGGGTTGGGCTTGGTTAACCATTTGCCCGAGCCGGGTTGGTTAATGAATTGCCATGGCCGGGTTGGTTAACGAATTGTCGGTTTTGGGCTTGGTTAACGACTTGACCGTGCAGGGTTGGTTAACGCCTTGTCAGGAGCGTGCGCGGTTGGTTCACGAAACTGCCTGTTCCGGGTTTCTAGAGCGTTGTCAGGCCCGGCCGGCCGGGTTAGCGGGTTGCCAGACCCAACTTGACGAAATTCAGTGCGGCGCGGGTAAACGGCGGCAGTAACTATGACTCTCTTAAGGATAAGGAGGGGGGGCCCATGGGCCAGCAAGGAGTTTCTGATGAACATCGGCCGGGACATTTTGACGGCGGGGCAAGAACTAGTTGTTATTGAGGGCGAAGGGTTTGTCCTCAGCTGGTTGATTGTCGAATTGTCGGGACTGCCGGGCCGGTTAACGATTTGCCCGGCCGGCTTGGTTAACCATTTGCCCGAGCCGGGTTGGTTACCGAATTGTCAGGGTTGGGCTTGGTTAACCATTTGCCCGAGCCGGGTTGGTTAATGAATTGCCATGGCCGGGTTGGTTAACGAATTGTCGGTTTTGGGCTTGGTTAACGACTTGACCGTGCAGGGTTGGTTAACGCCTTGTCAGGAGCGTGCGCGGTTGGTTCACGAAACTGCCTGTTCCGGGTTTCTAGAGCGTTGTCAGGCCCGGCCGGCCGGGTTAGCGGGTTGCCAGACCCAACTTGACGAAATTCAGTGCGGCGCGGGTAAACGGCGGCAGTAACTATGACTCTCTTAAGGATAAGGAGGGGGGGCCCATGGGCCAGCAAGGAGTTTCTGATGAACATCGGCCGGGACATTTTGACGGCGGGGCAAGAACTAGTTGTTATTGAGGGCGAAGGGTTTGTCCTCAGCTGGTTGATTGTCGAATTGTCGGGACTGCCGGGCCGGTTAACGATTTGCCCGGCCGGCTTGGTTAACCATTTGCCCGAGCCGGGTTGGTTACCGAATTGTCAGGGTTGGGCTTGGTTAACCATTTGCCCGAGCCGGGTTGGTTAATGAATTGCCATGGCCGGGTTGGTTAACGAATTGTCGGTTTTGGGCTTGGTTAACGACTTGACCGTGCAGGGTTGGTTAACGCCTTGTCAGGAGCGTGCGCGGTTGGTTCACGAAACTGCCTGTTCCGGGTTTCTAGAGCGTTGTCAGGCCCGGCCGGCCGGGTTAGCGGGTTGCCAGACCCAACTTGACGAAATTCAGTGCGGCGCGGGTAAACGGCGGCAGTAACTATGACTCTCTTAAGGATAAGGAGGGGGGGCCCATGGGCCAGCAAGGAGTTTCTGATGAACATCGGCCGGGACATTTTGACGGCGGGGCAAGAACTAGTTGTTATTGAGGGCGAAGGGTTTGTCCTCAGCTGGTTGATTGTCGAATTGTCGGGACTGCCGGGCCGGTTAACGATTTGCCCGGCCGGCTTGGTTAACCATTTGCCCGAGCCGGGTTGGTTACCGAATTGTCAGGGTTGGGCTTGGTTAACCATTTGCCCGAGCCGGGTTGGTTAATGAATTGCCATGGCCGGGTTGGTTAACGAATTGTCGGGTTTGGGCTTGGTTAACGACTTGACCGTGCAGGGTTGGTTAACGCCTTGTCAGGAGCGTGCGCGGTTGGTTCACGAAGAGTGGGGGGCCCATGGGCCAGCAAGGAGTTTCTGATGAACATCGGCCGGGACATTTTGACGGCGGGGCAAGAACTAGTTGTTATTGAGGGCGAAGGGTTTGTCCTCAGCTGGTTGATTGTCGAATTGTCGGGACTGCCGGGCCGGTTAACGATTTGCCCGGCCGGCTTGGTTAACTATTTGCCCGGGCCGGGTTGGTTAACTAATTGTCAGGGTTGGGCTTGGTTAACCATTTGCCTGAGCCGGGTTGGTTAATGAATTGCCATGGCCGGGTTGGTTAACGAATTGTCGGTTTTGGGCTTGGTTAACGACTTGACCGTGCAGGGTTGGTTAACGCCTTGTCAGGAGCGTGCGCGGTTGGTTCACGAAACTGCCTGTTCCGGGTTTCTAGAGCGTTGTCAGGCCCGGCCGGCCGGGTTAGCGGGTTGCCAGACCCAACTTGACGAAATTCAGTGCGGCGCGGGTAAACGGCGGCAGTAACTATGACTCTCTTAAGGTAAGGAGGGGGGCCCATGGGCCAGCAAGGAGGTTCTGATGAACATCGGCCGGGACATTTTGACGGCGGGGCAAGAACTAGTTGTTATTGAGGGCGAAGGGTTTGTCCTCAGCTGGTTGATTGTCGAATTGTCGGGACTGCCGGGCCGGTTAACGATTTGCCCGGCCGGCTTGGTTAACCATTTGCCCGAGCCGGGTTGGTTACCGAATTGTCAGGGTTGGGCTTGGTTAACCATTTGCCCGAGCCGGGTTGGTTAATGAATTGCCATGGCCGGGTTGGTTAACGAATTGTCGGTTTTGGGCTTGGTTAACGACTTGACCGTGCAGGGTTGGTTAACGCCTTGTCAGGAGCGTGCGCGGTTGGTTCACGAAACTGCCTGTTCCGGGTTTCTAGAGCGTTGTCAGGCCCGGCCGGCCGGGTTAGCGGGTTGCCAGACCCAACTTGACGAAATTCAGTGCGGCGCGGGTAAACGGCGGCAGTAACTATGACTCTCTTAAGGATAAGGAGGGGGGGCCCATGGGCCAGCAAGGAGTTTCTGATGAACATCGGCCGGGACATTTTGACGGCGGGGCAAGAACTAGTTGTTATTGAGGGCGAAGGGTTTGTCCTCAGCTGGTTGATTGTCGAATTGTCGGGACTGCCGGGCCGGTTAACCATTTGCCCGGCCGGCTTGGTTAACCATTTGCCCGAGCAGGGTTGGCTAACGCATTGTCAGGAGCGTGCGCGGTTGGTTCACGAAACTGCCTGTTCCGGGTTTCTAGAGCGTTGTCAGGCCCGGCCGGCCGGGTTAGCGGCTTGCCAGACCCAACTTGACGAAATTCAGTGCGGCGCGGGTAAACGGCGGGAGTAACTATGACTCTCTTAAGGTATGGAGGGGGGCCCATGGGCCAGCAAGGAGTTTCTGATGAACATCGGCCAGGACATTTTGACGGCGGGGCAAGACGTAGTTGTTATTGAGGGTGAAGGGTTTGTCCTCAGCTGGTTGATTGTCGAATAGTCGGGGCTGCCGGGCCGGTTACCGATTTGCCCGGCCGGCTTGGTTAACCATTTGCCCGGGCAGGGTTGGTTAACGAATTGTCAGGGTTGGGCTTGCTTAACCATTTGCCCGGGCCGGGTTGGTTAGCGAATTGCCATGGTTGGGTTGGTTAACGAATTGTCGGGTTTGGGCTTGGTTAACGATTTGCCCGAGCAGGGCGGGTGAACGCATTGTCAGGAGCGTGCGCGGTTGGTTCACGAAACTGCCTGTTCCGGGTTTCGAGAGCGTTGTCAGGCCCGGCCGGCCGGGTTAGCGGGTTGCCAGACCCAACTTGACGAAATTCAGTGCGGCGCGGGTAAACGGCGGGAGTAACTATGACTCTCTTAAGTCTCTTAAGGAGGGGGGGCCCATGGGCCAGCAAGGAGTTTCTGATGAACATCGGCCGGGACATTTTGACGGCGGGGCAAGAACTAGTTGTTATTGAGGGCGAAGGGTTTGTCCTCAGCTGGTTGATTGTCGAATTGTCGGGACTGCCGGGCCGGTTAACGATTTGCCCGGCCGGCTTGGTTAACCATTTGCCCGAGCCGGGTTGGTTACCGAATTGTCAGGGTTGGGCTTGGTTAACCATTTGCCCGAGCCGGGTTGGTTAATGAATTGCCATGGCCGGGTTGGTTAACGAATTGTCGGGTTTGGGCTTGGTTAACGACTTGACCGTGCAGGGTTGGTTAACGCCTTGTCAGGAGCGTGCGCGGTTGGTTCACGAAGAGTGGGGGGCCCATGGGCCAGCAAGGAGTTTCTGATGAACATCGGCCGGGACATTTTGACGGCGGGGCAAGAACTAGTTGTTATTGAGGGCGAAGGGTTTGTCCTCAGCTGGTTGATTGTCGAATTGTCGGGACTGCCGGGCCGGTTAACGATTTGCCCGGCCGGCTTGGTTAACTATTTGCCCGGGCCGGGTTGGTTAACTAATTGTCAGGGTTGGGCTTGGTTAACCATTTGCCTGAGCCGGGTTGGTTAATGAATTGCCATGGCCGGGTTGATTAACGCATTGTCAGGGTTGGGCTTGGTTAACGATTTGCCCGAGCAGGGCGGGTGAACGCATTGTCAGGAGCGTGCGCGGTTGGTTCACGAAACTGCCTGTTCCGGGTTTCTAGAGCGTTGTCAGGCCCGGCCGGCCGGGTTAGCGGGTTGCCAGACCCAACTTGACGACATTCAGTGCGGCGCGGGTAAACGGCGGGAGTAACTATGACTCTCTTAAGGTAAGGAGGGGGGCCCATGGGCCAGCAAGGAGTTTCTGATGAACATCGGCCGGGACATTTCGACGGCGGGGCAAGACGTAGTTGTTTTTGAGGGCGAAGGGTTTGTCCTCAGCTGGTTGATTGTCGAATTGTCGGGACTGCCGGGCCGGTTAACGATTTGCCCGGCCGGCTTGGTTAACCATTTGCCCGAGCCGGGTTGGTTACCGAATTGTCAGGGTTGGGCTTGGTTACCCATTTGCCCGAGCCGGGTTGGTTAATGAATTGCCATGGCCGGGTTGGTTAACGCAGTTTCAGGGTTGGGCTTGATTAACGATTTGCCCGAGCAGGGTTGGCTAACGCACTGTCAGGAGCGTGCGCGGTTGGTTCACGAAACTGCCTGTTCCGGGTTTCTAGAGCGTTGTCAGGCCCGGCCGGCCGGGTTAGCGGGTTGCCAGACCCAACTTGACGACATTCAGTGCGGCGCGGGTAAACGGCGGGAGTAACTATGACTCTCTTAAGGTAAGGAGGGGGGCCCATGGGCCAGCAAGGAGTTTCTGATGAACATCGGCCGGGACATTTTGACGGCGGGGCAAGACGTAGTTGTTTTTGAGGGCGAAGGGTTTGTCCTCAGCTGGTTGATTGCCGAATTGTCGGGACTGCCGGGCCGGTTAACGATTTGCCCGGCCGGCTTGGTTAACCATTAGCCCGAGCCGGGTTGGTTACCGAATTGTCAGGGTTGGGCTTGGTTAACCATTTGCCCGAGCCGGGTTGGTTAATGAATTGCCATGGCCGGGTTGGTTAACGCAGTTTCAGGGTTGGGCTTGATTAACGATTTGCCCGAGCAGGGTTGGCTAACGCACTGTCAGGAGCGTGCGCGGTTGGTTCACGAAACTGCCTGTTCCGGGTTTCTAGAGCGTTGTCAGGCCCGGCCGGCCGGGTTAGCGGGTTGCCAGACCCAACTTGACGACATTCAGTGCGGCGCGGGTAAACGGCGGGAGTAACTATGACTCTCTTAAGGTAAGGAGGGGGGCCCATGGGCCAGCAAGGAGTTTCTGATGAACATCGGCCGGGACATTTTGACGGCGGGGCAAGACGTAGTTGTTTTTGAGGGCGAAGGGTTTGTCCTCAGCTGGTTGATTGTCGAATTGTCGGGACTGCCGGGCCGGTTAACGATTTGCCCGGCCGGCTTGGTTAACCATTTGCCCGAGCCGGGTTGGTTACCGAATTGTCAGGGTTGGGCTTGGTTAACCATTTGCCCGAGCCGGGTTGGTTAATGAATTGCCATGGCCGGGTTGGTTAACGAATTGTCGGTTTTGGGCTTGGTTAACGACTTGACCGTGCAGGGTTGGTTAACGCCTTGTCAGGAGCGTGCGCGGTTGGTTCACGAAACTGCCTGTTCCGGGTTTCTAGAGCGTTGTCAGGCCCGGCCGGCCGGGTTAGCGGGTTGCCAGACCCAACTTGACGAAATTCAGTGCGGCGCGGGTAAACGGCGGCAGTAACTATGACTCTCTTAAGGATAAGGAGGGGGGGCCCATGGGCCAGCAAGGAGTTTCTGATGAACATCGGCCGGGACATTTTGACGGCGGGGCAAGAACTAGTTGTTATTGAGGGCGAAGGGTTTGTCCTCAGCTGGTTGATTGTCGAATTGTCGGGACTGCCGGGCCGGTTAACGATTTGCCCGGCCGGCTTGGTTAACCATTTGCCCGAGCCGGGTTGGTTACCGAATTGTCAGGGTTGGGCTTGGTTAACCATTTGCCCGAGCCGGGTTGGTTAATGAATTGCCATGGCCGGGTTGGTTAACGAATTGTCGGTTTTGGGCTTGGTTAACGACTTGACCGTGCAGGGTTGGTTAACGCCTTGTCAGGAGCGTGCGCGGTTGGTTCACGAAACTGCCTGTTCCGGGTTTCTAGAGCGTTGTCAGGCCCGGCCGGCCGGGTTAGCGGGTTGCCAGACCCAACTTGACGAAATTCAGTGCGGCGCGGGTAAACGGCGGCAGTAACTATGACTCTCTTAAGGATAAGGAGGGGGGGCCCATGGGCCAGCAAGGAGTTTCTGATGAACATCGGCCGGGACATTTTGACGGCGGGGCAAGAACTAGTTGTTATTGAGGGCGAAGGGTTTGTCCTCAGCTGGTTGATTGTCGAATTGTCGGGACTGCCGGGCCGGTTAACGATTTGCCCGGCCGGCTTGGTTAACCATTTGCCCGAGCCGGGTTGGTTACCGAATTGTCAGGGTTGGGCTTGGTTAACCATTTGCCCGAGCCGGGTTGGTTAATGAATTGCCATGGCCGGGTTGGTTAACGAATTGTCGGTTTTGGGCTTGGTTAACGACTTGACCGTGCAGGGTTGGTTAACGCCTTGTCAGGAGCGTGCGCGGTTGGTTCACGAAACTGCCTGTTCCGGGTTTCTAGAGCGTTGTCAGGCCCGGCCGGCCGGGTTAGCGGGTTGCCAGACCCAACTTGACGAAATTCAGTGCGGCGCGGGTAAACGGCGGCAGTAACTATGACTCTCTTAAGGATAAGGAGGGGGGGCCCATGGGCCAGCAAGGAGTTTCTGATGAACATCGGCCGGGACATTTTGACGGCGGGGCAAGAACTAGTTGTTATTGAGGGCGAAGGGTTTGTCCTCAGCTGGTTGATTGTCGAATTGTCGGGACTGCCGGGCCGGTTAACGATTTGCCCGGCCGGCTTGGTTAACCATTTGCCCGAGCCGGGTTGGTTACCGAATTGTCAGGGTTGGGCTTGGTTAACCATTTGCCCGAGCCGGGTTGGTTAATGAATTGCCATGGCCGGGTTGGTTAACGAATTGTCGGGTTTGGGCTTGGTTAACGACTTGACCGTGCAGGGTTGGTTAACGCCTTGTCAGGAGCGTGCGCGGTTGGTTCACGAAGAGTGGGGGGCCCATGGGCCAGCAAGGAGTTTCTGATGAACATCGGCCGGGACATTTTGACGGCGGGGCAAGAACTAGTTGTTATTGAGGGCGAAGGGTTTGTCCTCAGCTGGTTGATTGTCGAATTGTCGGGACTGCCGGGCCGGTTAACGATTTGCCCGGCCGGCTTGGTTAACTATTTGCCCGGGCCGGGTTGGTTAACTAATTGTCAGGGTTGGGCTTGGTTAACCATTTGCCTGAGCCGGGTTGGTTAATGAATTGCCATGGCCGGGTTGGTTAACGAATTGTCGGTTTTGGGCTTGGTTAACGACTTGACCGTGCAGGGTTGGTTAACGCCTTGTCAGGAGCGTGCGCGGTTGGTTCACGAAACTGCCTGTTCCGGGTTTCTAGAGCGTTGTCAGGCCCGGCCGGCCGGGTTAGCGGGTTGCCAGACCCAACTTGACGAAATTCAGTGCGGCGCGGGTAAACGGCGGCAGTAACTATGACTCTCTTAAGGTAAGGAGGGGGGCCCATGGGCCAGCAAGGAGGTTCTGATGAACATCGGCCGGGACATTTTGACGGCGGGGCAAGAACTAGTTGTTATTGAGGGCGAAGGGTTTGTCCTCAGCTGGTTGATTGTCGAATTGTCGGGACTGCCGGGCCGGTTAACGATTTGCCCGGCCGGCTTGGTTAACCATTTGCCCGAGCCGGGTTGGTTACCGAATTGTCAGGGTTGGGCTTGGTTAACCATTTGCCCGAGCCGGGTTGGTTAATGAATTGCCATGGCCGGGTTGGTTAACGAATTGTCGGTTTTGGGCTTGGTTAACGACTTGACCGTGCAGGGTTGGTTAACGCCTTGTCAGGAGCGTGCGCGGTTGGTTCACGAAACTGCCTGTTCCGGGTTTCTAGAGCGTTGTCAGGCCCGGCCGGCCGGGTTAGCGGGTTGCCAGACCCAACTTGACGAAATTCAGTGCGGCGCGGGTAAACGGCGGCAGTAACTATGACTCTCTTAAGGATAAGGAGGGGGGGCCCATGGGCCAGCAAGGAGTTTCTGATGAACATCGGCCGGGACATTTTGACGGCGGGGCAAGAACTAGTTGTTATTGAGGGCGAAGGGTTTGTCCTCAGCTGGTTGATTGTCGAATTGTCGGGACTGCCGGGCCGGTTAACCATTTGCCCGGCCGGCTTGGTTAACCATTTGCCCGAGCAGGGTTGGCTAACGCATTGTCAGGAGCGTGCGCGGTTGGTTCACGAAACTGCCTGTTCCGGGTTTCTAGAGCGTTGTCAGGCCCGGCCGGCCGGGTTAGCGGCTTGCCAGACCCAACTTGACGAAATTCAGTGCGGCGCGGGTAAACGGCGGGAGTAACTATGACTCTCTTAAGGTATGGAGGGGGGCCCATGGGCCAGCAAGGAGTTTCTGATGAACATCGGCCAGGACATTTTGACGGCGGGGCAAGACGTAGTTGTTATTGAGGGTGAAGGGTTTGTCCTCAGCTGGTTGATTGTCGAATAGTCGGGGCTGCCGGGCCGGTTACCGATTTGCCCGGCCGGCTTGGTTAACCATTTGCCCGGGCAGGGTTGGTTAACGAATTGTCAGGGTTGGGCTTGCTTAACCATTTGCCCGGGCCGGGTTGGTTAGCGAATTGCCATGGTTGGGTTGGTTAACGAATTGTCGGGTTTGGGCTTGGTTAACGATTTGCCCGAGCAGGGCGGGTGAACGCATTGTCAGGAGCGTGCGCGGTTGGTTCACGAAACTGCCTGTTCCGGGTTTCGAGAGCGTTGTCAGGCCCGGCCGGCCGGGTTAGCGGGTTGCCAGACCCAACTTGACGAAATTCAGTGCGGCGCGGGTAAACGGCGGGAGTAACTATGACTCTCTTAAGTCTCTTAAGGAGGGGGGGCCCATGGGCCAGCAAGGAGTTTCTGATGAACATCGGCCGGGACATTTTGACGGCGGGGCAAGAACTAGTTGTTATTGAGGGCGAAGGGTTTGTCCTCAGCTGGTTGATTGTCGAATTGTCGGGACTGCCGGGCCGGTTAACGATTTGCCCGGCCGGCTTGGTTAACCATTTGCCCGAGCCGGGTTGGTTACCGAATTGTCAGGGTTGGGCTTGGTTAACCATTTGCCCGAGCCGGGTTGGTTAATGAATTGCCATGGCCGGGTTGGTTAACGAATTGTCGGGTTTGGGCTTGGTTAACGACTTGACCGTGCAGGGTTGGTTAACGCCTTGTCAGGAGCGTGCGCGGTTGGTTCACGAAGAGTGGGGGGCCCATGGGCCAGCAAGGAGTTTCTGATGAACATCGGCCGGGACATTTTGACGGCGGGGCAAGAACTAGTTGTTATTGAGGGCGAAGGGTTTGTCCTCAGCTGGTTGATTGTCGAATTGTCGGGACTGCCGGGCCGGTTAACGATTTGCCCGGCCGGCTTGGTTAACCATTTGCCCGAGCCGGGTTGTTTACCGAATTGTCCGGGTTGGGCTTGGTTAACCATTTGTACGAGCCGGGTGGGTTAGTGAATTGCCATGGCCGGGTTGGTTAACGCAGTTTCAGGGTTGGGCTTGATTAACGATTTGCCCGAGCAGGGTTGGCTAACGCATTGTCAGGAGCGCGCGCGGTTGGTTCACGAAACTGCCTGTTCCGGGTTTCTAGAGCGTCGTCAGGCCCGGCCGGCCGGGTTAGCGGGTTGCCAGACCCAACTTGACGAAATTCAGGGCGGCGCGGGTAAACGGCGGGAGTAACTATGACTCTCTTAAGGTAAGGAGGGGGGCCCATGGGCCAGCAAGGAGTTTCTGATGAACATCGGCCGGGACATTTTGACGGCGGGGCAAGAACTAGTTGTTATTGAGGGCGAAGGGTTTGTCCTCAGCTGGTTGATTGTCGAATTGTCGGGACTGCCGGGCCGGTTAACGATTTGCCCGGCCGGCTTGGTTAACTATTTGCCCGGGCCGGGTTGGTTAACTAATTGTCAGGGTTGGGCTTGGTTAACCATTTGCCTGAGCCGGGTTGGTTAATGAATTGCCATGGCCGGGTTGATTAACGCATTGTCAGGGTTGGGCTTGGTTAACGATTTGCCCGAGCAGGGCGGGTGAACGCATTGTCAGGAGCGTGCGCGGTTGGTTCACGAAACTGCCTGTTCCGGGTTTCTAGAGCGTTGTCAGGCCCGGCCGGCCGGGTTAGCGGGTTGCCAGACCCAACTTGACGACATTCAGTGCGGCGCGGGTAAACGGCGGGAGTAACTATGACTCTCTTAAGGTAAGGAGGGGGGCCCATGGGCCAGCAAGGAGTTTCTGATGAACATCGGCCGGGACATTTCGACGGCGGGGCAAGACGTAGTTGTTTTTGAGGGCGAAGGGTTTGTCCTCAGCTGGTTGATTGCCGAATTGTCGGGACTGCCGGGCCGGTTACCGATTTGCCCGGCCGGCTTGGTTAACCATTTGCCCGAGCCGGGTTGGTTAGTGAATTGCCATGGCCGGGTTGGTTAACGCAGTTTCAGGGTTGGGCTTGATTAACGATTTGCCCGAGCAGGGTTGGCTAACGCACTGTCAGGAGCGTGCGCGGTTGGTTCACGAAACTGCCTGTTCCGGGTTTCTAGAGCGTTGTCAGGCCCGGCCGGCCGGGTTAGCGGGTTGCCAGACCCAACTTGACGACATTCAGTGCGGCGCGGGTAAACGGCGGGAGTAACTATGACTCTCTTAAGGTAAGGAGGGGGGCCCATGGGCCAGCAAGGAGTTTCTGATGAACATCGGCCGGGACATTTTGACGGCGGGGCAAGAACTAGTTGTTATTGAGGGCGAAGGGTTTGTCCTCAGCTGGTTGATTGTCGAATTGTCGGGACTGCCGGGCCGGTTAACGATTTGCCCGGCCGGCTTGGTTAACTATTTGCCCGGGCCGGGTTGGTTAACTAATTGTCAGGGTTGGGCTTGGTTAACCATTTGCCTGAGCCGGGTTGGTTAATGAATTGCCATGGCCGGGTTGATTAACGCATTGTCAGGGTTGGGCTTGGTTAACGATTTGCCCGAGCAGGGCGGGTGAACGCATTGTCAGGAGCGTGCGCGGTTGGTTCACGAAACTGCCTGTTCCGGGTTTCTAGAGCGTTGTCAGGCCCGGCCGGCCGGGTTAGCGGGTTGCCAGACCCAACTTGACGACATTCAGTGCGGCGCGGGTAAACGGCGGGAGTAACTATGACTCTCTTAAGGTAAGGAGGGGGGCCCATGGGCCAGCAAGGAGTTTCTGATGAACATCGGCCGGGACATTTCGACGGCGGGGCAAGACGTAGTTGTTTTTGAGGGCGAAGGGTTTGTCCTCAGCTGGTTGATTGTCGAATTGTCGGGACTGCCGGGCCGGTTAACGATTTGCCCGGCCGGCTTGGTTAACCATTTGCCCGAGCCGGGTTGGTTACCGAATTGTCAGGGTTGGGCTTGGTTAACCATTTGCCCGAGCCGGGTTGGTTAATGAATTGCCATGGCCGGGTTGGTTAACGCAGTTTCAGGGTTGGGCTTGATTAACGATTTGCCCGAGCAGGGTTGGCTAACGCACTGTCAGGAGCGTGCGCGGTTGGTTCACGAAACTGCCTGTTCCGGGTTTCTAGAGCGTTGTCAGGCCCGGCCGGCCGGGTTAGCGGGTTGCCAGACCCAACTTGACGACATTCAGTGCGGCGCGGGTAAACGGCGGGAGTAACTATGACTCTCTTAAGGTAAGGAGGGGGGCCCATGGGCCAGCAAGGAGTTTCTGATGAACATCGGCCGGGACATTTTGACGGCGGGGCAAGACGTAGTTGTTTTTGAGGGCGAAGGGTTTGTCCTCAGCTGGTTGATTGCCGAATTGTCGGGACTGCCGGGCCGGTTAACGATTTGCCCGGCCGGCTTGGTTAACCATTAGCCCGAGCCGGGTTGGTTACCGAATTGTCAGGGTTGGGCTTGGTTAACCATTTGCCCGAGCCGGGTTGGTTAATGAATTGCCATGGCCGGGTTGATTAACGCATTGTCAGGGTTGGGCTTGGTTAACGATTTGCCCGAGCAGGGCGGGTGAACGCATTGTCAGGAGCGTGCGCGGTTGGTTCACGAAACTGCCTGTTCCGGGTTTCTAGAGCGTTGTCAGGCCCGGCCGGCCGGGTTAGCGGGTTGCCAGACCCAACTTGACGACATTCAGTGCGGCGCGGGTAAACGGCGGGAGTAACTATGACTCTCTTAAGGTAAGGAGGGGGGCCCATGGGCCAGCAAGGAGTTTCTGATGAACATCGGCCGGGACATTTCGACGGCGGGGCAAGACGTAGTTGTTTTTGAGGGCGAAGGGTTTGTCCTCAGCTGGTTGATTGCCGAATTGTCGGGACTGCCGGGCCGGTTACCGATTTGCCCGGCCGGCTTGGTTAACCATTTGCCCGAGCCGGGTTGGTTAATGAATTGCCATGGCCGGGTTGGTTAACGCAGTTTCAGGGTTGGGCTTGATTAACGATTTGCCCGAGCAGGGTTGGCTAACGCACTGTCAGGAGCGTGCGCGGTTGGTTCACGAAACTGCCTGTTCCGGGTTTCTAGAGCGTTGTCAGGCCCGGCCGGCCGGGTTAGCGGGTTGCCAGACCCAACTTGACGACATTCAGTGCGGCGCGGGTAAACGGCGGGAGTAACTATGACTCTCTTAAGGTAAGGAGGGGGGCCCATGGGCCAGCAAGGAGTTTCTGATGAACATCGGCCGGGACATTTTGACGGCGGGGCAAGACGTAGTTGTTTTTGAGGGCGAAGGGTTTGTCCTCAGCTGGTTGATTGTCGAATTGTCGGGACTGCCGGGCCGGTTAACGATTTGCCCGGCCGGCTTGGTTAACCATTTGCCCGAGCCGAGTTGGTTACCGAATTGTCAGGGTTGGGCTTGGTTAACCATTTGCCCGAGCCGGGTTGGTTAATGAATTGCCATGGCCGGGTTGGTTAACGAATTGTCGGTTTTGGGCTTGGTTAACGACTTGACCGTGCAGGGTTGGTTAACGCCTTGTCAGGAGCGTGCGCGGTTGGTTCACGAAACTGCCTGTTCCGGGTTTCTAGAGCGTTGTCAGGCCCGGCCGGCCGGGTTAGCGGGTTGCCAGACCCAACTTGACGAAATTCAGTGCGGCGCGGGTAAACGGCGGCAGTAACTATGACTCTCTTAAGGATAAGGAGGGGGGGCCCATGGGCCAGCAAGGAGTTTCTGATGAACATCGGCCGGGACATTTTGACGGCGGGGCAAGAACTAGTTGTTATTGAGGGCGAAGGGTTTGTCCTCAGCTGGTTGATTGTCGAATTGTCGGGACTGCCGGGCCGGTTAACGATTTGCCCGGCCGGCTTGGTTAACCATTTGCCCGAGCCGGGTTGGTTACCGAATTGTCAGGGTTGGGCTTGGTTAACCATTTGCCCGAGCCGGGTTGGTTAATGAATTGCCATGGCCGGGTTGGTTAACGAATTGTCGGTTTTGGGCTTGGTTAACGACTTGACCGTGCAGGGTTGGTTAACGCCTTGTCAGGAGCGTGCGCGGTTGGTTCACGAAACTGCCTGTTCCGGGTTTCTAGAGCGTTGTCAGGCCCGGCCGGCCGGGTTAGCGGGTTGCCAGACCCAACTTGACGAAATTCAGTGCGGCGCGGGTAAACGGCGGCAGTAACTATGACTCTCTTAAGGATAAGGAGGGGGGGCCCATGGGCCAGCAAGGAGTTTCTGATGAACATCGGCCGGGACATTTTGACGGCGGGGCAAGAACTAGTTGTTATTGAGGGCGAAGGGTTTGTCCTCAGCTGGTTGATTGTCGAATTGTCGGGACTGCCGGGCCGGTTAACGATTTGCCCGGCCGGCTTGGTTAACCATTTGCCCGAGCCGGGTTGGTTACCGAATTGTCAGGGTTGGGCTTGGTTAACCATTTGCCCGAGCCGGGTTGGTTAATGAATTGCCATGGCCGGGTTGGTTAACGAATTGTCGGTTTTGGGCTTGGTTAACGACTTGACCGTGCAGGGTTGGTTAACGCCTTGTCAGGAGCGTGCGCGGTTGGTTCACGAAACTGCCTGTTCCGGGTTTCTAGAGCGTTGTCAGGCCCGGCCGGCCGGGTTAGCGGGTTGCCAGACCCAACTTGACGAAATTCAGTGCGGCGCGGGTAAACGGCGGCAGTAACTATGACTCTCTTAAGGATAAGGAGGGGGGGCCCATGGGCCAGCAAGGAGTTTCTGATGAACATCGGCCGGGACATTTTGACGGCGGGGCAAGAACTAGTTGTTATTGAGGGCGAAGGGTTTGTCCTCAGCTGGTTGATTGTCGAATTGTCGGGACTGCCGGGCCGGTTAACGATTTGCCCGGCCGGCTTGGTTAACCATTTGCCCGAGCCGGGTTGGTTACCGAATTGTCAGGGTTGGGCTTGGTTAACCATTTGCCCGAGCCGGGTTGGTTAATGAATTGCCATGGCCGGGTTGGTTAACGAATTGTCGGGTTTGGGCTTGGTTAACGACTTGACCGTGCAGGGTTGGTTAACGCCTTGTCAGGAGCGTGCGCGGTTGGTTCACGAAGAGTGGGGGGCCCATGGGCCAGCAAGGAGTTTCTGATGAACATCGGCCGGGACATTTTGACGGCGGGGCAAGAACTAGTTGTTATTGAGGGCGAAGGGTTTGTCCTCAGCTGGTTGATTGTCGAATTGTCGGGACTGCCGGGCCGGTTAACGATTTGCCCGGCCGGCTTGGTTAACCATTTGCCCGAGCCGGGTTGGTTACCGAATTGTCAGGGTTGGGCTTGGTTAACCATTTGCCCGAGCCGGGTTGGTTAATGAATTGCCATGGCCGGGTTGGTTAACGCAGTTTCAGGGTTGGGCTTGATTAACGATTTGCCCGAGCAGGGTTGGCTAACGCACTGTCAGGAGCGTGCGCGGTTGGTTCACGAAACTGCCTGTTCCGGGTTTCTAGAGCGTTGTCAGGCCCGGCCGGCCGGGTTAGCGGGTTGCCAGACCCAACTTGACGAAATTCAGTGCGGCGCGGGTAAACGGCGGGAGTAACTATGACTCTCTTAAGGTAAGGAGGGGGGCCCATGGGCCAGCAAGGAGTTTCTGATGAACATCGGCCGGGACATTTTGACGGCGGGGCAAGAACTAGTTGTTATTGAGGGCGAAGGGTTTGTCCTCAGCTGGTTGATTGTCGAATAGTCGGGGCTGCCGGGCCGGTTACCGATTTGCCCGGCCGGCTTGGTTAACCATTTGCCCGGGCCGGGTTGGTTAACGAATTGTCAGGGTTGGGCTTGGTTAACCATTTGCCCGGGCCGGGTTGGTTAGCGAATTGCCATGGTTGGGTTGGTTAACGAATTGTCGGGTTTGGGCTTGGTTAACGACTTGACCGTGCAGGGTTGGTTAACGCCTTGTCAGGAGCGTGCGCGGTTGGTTCACGAAACTGCCTGTTCCGGGTTTCTAGAGCGTTGTCAGGCCCGGCCGGCCGGGTTAGCGGCTTGCCAGACCCAACTTAACGAAATTCATTGCAGCGCGGGTAATCGGCGGGAGTCGCTTGGTTAACGTTATGGCCGGGCCAGGCTGGTTAATCAATTGTCCAGGCCCGGTTGGTTACCCAATTGGCCAGGCCGGGGTGGATAACGAATTGGCCAGTCTCGGTTGGTTAACCAATTGCCCGGGCCGGGCCGGGTTGGTTAACGAATTGTCCGGGTCAGACTGGTTAATGAATTGGCATGTCCGAGTAGGTTAACGAATTGCCAGAGCCAGCTTGGTTAACGAATTGTCCGGCTGGGTTGGTGCACTCATTGCCAGGACAGGGTTGTTCAATGAATTGTCCGTTCCCAGTTGGTTCACGAATTGGCAAGGCCAGGGTGGTTAAGGAATTGTCCGGGCCAGGTTGGTTAACGAATTGCCCGTCCTGGCTGGTTAACGAATTGTCAGGGTCAGGTTGGTTAACGAATTGCCATGGCCGTGTAGGTTAACGAATTGCCAGAGCCAGCTTGGTTAACGAATTGTCCGGCCGGGTTGGTTAACGAATTGTCCGTTCCCAGTTGGTTCACGAATTGGCAAGGCCAGGGTGGTTAAGGAATTGTCCGGGCCAGGTTGGTTAACGAATTGCCCGTCCTGGCTGGTTAACGAATTGTCAGGGTCAGGTTGGTTAACGAATTGCCATGGCCGTGTAGGTTAACGAATTGCCAGAGCCAGCTTGGTTAACGAATTGTCCGGCCGGGTTGGTTAACGAATTGTCCGTTCCCAGTTGGTTCACGAATTGGCAAGGACAGGGTGGTTAACGAATTGTCCGGCCGGGTTGGTGCACTCATTGCCAGGACAGGGTTGGTTACCGAATTGTCCGTTCCCAGTTGGTTCACGAATTGGAAAACCAGGGTGGTTAAAGTATTGTCCGGGCCTGGTTGGTTAACGAATTGCCCGTCCTGGTTGGTTAACGAATTGTCCGGGTCAGGTTGGTTAACGAATTGCCAGGGTCTGGTTGGTTACCGAATTGTCCGGCCGGGTTGGTGCACTCATTGCCAGGACAGGGTTGGTTGACGAATTGCCCGTCCTGGTTGGTTAACGAATTGCCAGGGTCTGGTTGGTTACCGAATTGTCCGGCCGGGTTGGTGCACTCATTGCCAGGACAGGGTTGGTTGACGAATTGCCCGTCCTGGTTGGTTAACGAATTGCCAGGGTCTGGTTGGTTACCGAATTGTCCGGCCGGGTTGGTGCACTCATTGCCAGGACAGGGTTGGTTAACGAATTGTCAGGGTCAGGTTGGTTAACGAATTGCCATGGCCGGGTAGGCTAACGAATTGCCAGAGCCAGCTTGGTTAACGAATTGTCCGGCCGGGTTGGTTAACGAATTGTCCCGGCCAGGTTGGTTAACGAATTGCCAGAGCCAGCTTGGTTAACGAATTGTCCGGCCGGGTTGGTGCACTCATTGCCAGGACAAGGTTGGTTAACGAATTGCCCGGTTCCGAATGGTTAACGAATTGCCCGGTCCCGTTCGGTTCACGAATTGCCCGCCCGCTGATTGTTAACTTTTCGCACCGGCGGGGGATGGCTTGGGTAACGAGCCTCCAAGATCTGTCGGTTAACCATTTGCCCGGTGGCAATTCGTTAACCAAGTCCGCTCCGGAAGTCTGGATGGGGGTCGGATTTGCCGGCCGAGGCCGACCCGGAGTTCCAGAGGCTCGGCCGCCGGGGTCAGATTCGGCCGCCCCTTTGACACATGCAATTTCTGTACGGGGGCATTGGCGGGGTTCCTGCAGATATATAGGGAGGCCGTTTTCACGAGTTGTTGAAGTATTCGGTAGATGGCACCGGCCTCCCCAATTGGTTAACCCGGGCCACGCGGCAGCTTTTCCGCACGATTCCGAAGATTGCCGGTATGGATTTTCGGACAAATACCCAATTGCGGAAGTCTGTCAGCGGGACCTATTCGCAGGCCCATGCCGGCCGAGGGGCGGCATTTTCCGTATGACTACCGGTGCTCCGGCCGCCGAATGGAAACCTTGCCCGAATGAATTTCTGACAAAGTCCCGAGGCGGGAGCCAGTAAGGGGACGTATTCGGCGGGCCGTGCCGGCCGAGCGGCGGCATTTTCGGAGGGACAACCGCAGGTCCCGCCGTCGATCCGAGACCTTGGCTGAAGAGTCGAAAGTAATCTAAGTCCCGACTCGGAAGTCAGAATGAAGGCGACTTCGGGGCCCTCCTGCCGACCGAGGCGGCCGATCGACGGCGGCACTACCGGAGGGCCGCCCGCCGAGCCAGCCGCGTGCCCTCGGCGCCACGCCGGTTAACCAATTGCCGTCGGAAGCCTGTGAAGGTCGGATCTGCCCCGTCGGGCGGGCCCGAGGTCCCCCGCGACCGGCATGAGCTCCGGGCGTCGTGCCGCCGGTTTGACACATGTCATTGTTGCACGGTCTGTCGCGGCTCTGGTTAACGAGTTAGGCCCGGAAGTCACTATGGGGGTCGGATTTGCCCCGCCTGGCGGGGCCAGAGTGCGACCTTCCCGGCAGGACTTCCGGGAGGCATCCCGCCGACTTGACACATGCAATTTCTGTACGGGGGGATTGGCGGGGTTCCCGGAGATTTACGGGAACACGTTTTCCAGACACACTTAGCAGGGTGACTAGTGGTACGGTTGACACAGTGCAGAGTTCTAAGTGAGCCTTACTCAATTGTGACTCAGTAAGCGGGAGGCCGGGCGAGCTCCGACTTACAATGATAAAAGCTTTTTTTCGCTATTTCCGAAAAAAATGACAAAGTCCAAGAACGCAGCGGGGGCTGCGGACAGACAGAGTCTGAGCGCGGACCGCGGGCGGCGGCCGGCAGACCGACGGTGGCAAAAGCTTTTATATCGATCCGAAAAGCAAAGAGGCATTGTGTGTACCAAGACGGAGAAGGGACAAGCCTGCCGCTGGTGCCCTCGCGAGTGTCGTCTGCGTTAGACCTCTGTTCCCCGATCGATCCGGCTTGGTCGGTCCTACCTTTGGGAGAGGCCGAGTGGAAGCGACGGTCTCGACACGTGCGCCGAACTTCCGTGCTCGGCTCGTTACCATCTCCGGAGGTGGGCAGGTGGGTCTGCCGCGGGGCGGCCCGATTGCCGACCGAGGGCTTCATGCTTTGGGCGGAATTGACGTTGGGCATTCGCACGTTTGCACCACGATCGATTGACGGAGTCTCCCGCCGGCGGACGGGACTGCTGTGCGCATAGACGACGGGGGCCGGTCGAACGACCGTCGACCATCCCGAGAAGGCAGCTACACCCACGCGCATATACCTAGGCGGTGAAGGTGCGGACCTCACCGGCGCGATCGACGGGGTGGGATGGCGAGGCGTTCACCGGCGCGGCGTTAGGCCCTGGGCCGACGGAGGCGAGCGGCGACCGTCGACCGTCCTGAGAGCCAGCTCGGCGGAAGGGTGCGGGTGCGGACCTCACCCAGCGACGCGGCTCGATAGGGGATGGCGCGGCACTGCGACGACAGACATGGCCCGAGAGAGCAAGGGACGGGCGCGCCGGCCGCAGCAGCACTCTTTCGCGCCGTAGGGGCAAGGCGAAAGAGTCGGGAGAGTTCCATAGGCCAGAGTGGCAGGGAGATGCCCGGTTCAGCCTGACTCAACCGAAGCGTTGATCCTCGGTCACCAACGAGAGAAAGGAGAGGCTCTGCGCGCGCGGTGCTACCGACTGACGGCCGGCCGATGTGCGATTTCCAGAAGGTCGGGCGGCACCCGCGCGTTCCCTCCCCGCTCCAGCAGAGGCCGGAGACGTCCGGTCGCCAGAGCGGTCCGCGTGCAGCCTCCGGTTCCGCGAGAAGGCTAGTGTCCTCGGGACGAGGAGAGCCTTGTGAGCGGTCCGGCGGGCGGTGCAGCAAATTGTCGGTACGTTTCTCGGCATTGTCATATACGAATCCTGAGAGAGAAAGAGAAAAGGGGTGTCCGCGACGCGTACGTGGGCCAAGGGCGCGTGCGGCGCCGCGACACCCAGCGGATCCCTGCAATGGAGGGGACCGCCGATGGCTGAACCGAGCACCAACCTACCCCGGCGGCGGGGAGGCCACGTGCACGAGCGCGGCAGCTTACCTGGCGCACGACCGACCCCCCCCCCACCCCCTCGCGCATCTGGCGGCGGGCGGACGGGCGGGGCGCAGGCCAGCCGGGCGCAGCGGTCGGACAGATGAGAAAGTAGGCGGTGAAGGTAGAAAAAGCGCAGGCAGGCGCTGGTGGCGTTGGTCGGCGGCGGCCACGTCGGGACGAAAGTGGCGTGACACTGGCGTCAGCTCCT
>NW_027276879.1:207500-232500 GCF_030028105.1 Mobula birostris | reverse complement strand
GGGCGGCCCTCCGGCGGGATTGCTCCCACCGTGGATGGATGGCGCGCCTCGACCGGCCAGAGGCCGTGGAACCCGCCCGCCCGAAAGTCCCAAGTTGTGACTCGAGACATCGGGTAGGCGCGGGGAGCTCCGGTGGTCCGGCCGAAAATGCCGCCGCCCGGCCGGCACAGCCCTCCGAATCGGTCCCCAGGCGGACTTCCGCCAGTGGGAATTGGTCCGAAAATTCGTACGGGCAAAGTTGAGATTCGGCCGTAAATGCCGCCACGCGGCCCGGGTTAACGATGTGGGGAGGCCCGTGCCGCCTGTCGACCACTCCTCGGTGATCGTGAAAACCGCCTCCCCATATATCTGCAGGAACCCCGCCAATGCCCCCGTACAGAAATCGCATGTGTCAAAGGGGCGGCCGAACTGGACCCCGGCGGCCGGGGCTCTGGAACTCCCGGCCGGCAGTGGCCGGCAAATCCGACCCGCATCCGGACTTCCGAGCCAGACTTGGTTAACGAATTGCACCTGGGTAACCAAAACTCAACTGGACCACCCGATCTCCGGACACATGGTTCAAGCTCACACACCCACACGCCCACCCACCCACCCACCGCGCGGGCCCCGTGCGCCGTAGCATTGGAAGAGGTGGGCTGCGCCAGCTGGTTTTTTTTATCGAATTGTCAGGGTCCGGTCGGGTTAAGGATTTGACAGGGCCAGCTTGACGAAATTCAGTGCGGCGCGGGTAAACGGCGGCAGTAACTATGACTCTCTTAAGGTAAGGAGGGGGGGGCCCATGGGCCAGCAAGGAGTTTCTGATGAACATCGGCCGGGACATTTTGACGGCGGGGCAAGAACTAGTTGTTATTGAGGGCGAAGGGTTTGTCCTCAGCTGGTTGATTGTCGAATTGTCGGGACTGCCGGGCCGGTTAACGATTTGCCCGGCCGGCTTGGTTAACCATTTGCCCGAGCAGGGTTGGCTAACGCATTGTCAGGAGCGTGCGCGGTTGGTTCACGAAACTGCCTGTTCCGGGTTTCTAGAGCGTTGTCAGGCCCGGCCGGCCGGGTTAGCGGGTTGCCAGACCCAACTTGAGGAAATTCAGTGCGGCGCGGGTAAACGGCGGGAGTAACTATGACTCTCTTAAGGTAAGGAGGGGGGCCCATGGGCCAGCAAGGAGGTTCTGATGAACATCGGCCGGGACATTTTGACGGCGGGGCAAGAACTAGTTGTTATTGAGGGCGAAGGGTTTGTCCTCAGCTGGTTGATTTTCGAATTGTCGGGACTGCCGGGCCGGTTAACGATTTGCCCGGCCGGCTTGGTTAACCATTTGCCCGAGCCGGGTTGGTTACCGAATTGTCAGGGTTGGGCTTGGTTAACCATTTGCCCGAGCCGGGTTGGTTAATGAATTGCCATGGCCGGGTTGGTTAACGAATTGTCGGTTTTGGGCTTGGTTAACGACTTGACCGTGCAGGGTTGGTTAACGCCTTGTCAGGAGCGTGCGCGGTTGGTTCACGAAACTGCCTGTTCCGGGTTTCTAGAGCGTTGTCAGGCCCGGCCGGCCGGGTTAGCGGGTTGCCAGACCCAACTTGACGAAATTCAGTGCGGCGCGGGTAAACGGCGGCAGTAACTATGACTCTCTTAAGGTAAGGAGGGGGGCCCATGGGCCAGCAAGGAGGTTCTGATGAACATCGGCCGGGACATTTTGACGGCGGGGCAAGAACTAGTTGTTATTGAGGGCGAAGGGTTTGTCCTCAGCTGGTTGATTGTCGAATTGTCGGGACTGCCGGGCCGGTTAACGATTTGCCCGGCCGGCTTGGTTAACCATTTGCCCGAGCCGGGTTGGTTACCGAATTGTCAGGGTTGGGCTTGGTTAACCATTTGCCCGAGCCGGGTTGGTTAATGAATTGCCATGGCCGGGTTGGTTAACGAATTGTCGGTTTTGGGCTTGGTTAACGACTTGACCGTGCAGGGTTGGTTAACGCCTTGTCAGGAGCGTGCGCGGTTGGTTCACGAAACTGCCTGTTCCGGGTTTCTAGAGCGTTGTCAGGCCCGGCCGGCCGGGTTAGCGGGTTGCCAGACCCAACTTGACGAAATTCAGTGCGGCGCGGGTAAACGGCGGCAGTAACTATGACTCTCTTAAGGATAAGGAGGGGGGGCCCATGGGCCAGCAAGGAGTTTCTGATGAACATCGGCCGGGACATTTTGACGGCGGGGCAAGAACTAGTTGTTATTGAGGGCGAAGGGTTTGTCCTCAGCTGGTTGATTGTCGAATTGTCGGGACTGCCGGGCCGGTTAACCATTTGCCCGGCCGGCTTGGTTAACCATTTGCCCGAGCAGGGTTGGCTAACGCATTGTCAGGAGCGTGCGCGGTTGGTTCACGAAACTGCCTGTTCCGGGTTTCTAGAGCGTTGTCAGGCCCGGCCGGCCGGGTTAGCGGCTTGCCAGACCCAACTTGACGAAATTCAGTGCGGCGCGGGTAAACGGCGGGAGTAACTATGACTCTCTTAAGGTATGGAGGGGGGCCCATGGGCCAGCAAGGAGTTTCTGATGAACATCGGCCAGGACATTTTGACGGCGGGGCAAGACGTAGTTGTTATTGAGGGTGAAGGGTTTGTCCTCAGCTGGTTGATTGTCGAATAGTCGGGGCTGCCGGGCCGGTTACCGATTTGCCCGGCCGGCTTGGTTAACCATTTGCCCGGGCAGGGTTGGTTAACGAATTGTCAGGGTTGGGCTTGCTTAACCATTTGCCCGGGCCGGGTTGGTTAGCGAATTGCCATGGTTGGGTTGGTTAACGAATTGTCGGGTTTGGGCTTGGTTAACGATTTGCCCGAGCAGGGCGGGTGAACGCATTGTCAGGAGCGTGCGCGGTTGGTTCACGAAACTGCCTGTTCCGGGTTTCGAGAGCGTTGTCAGGCCCGGCCGGCCGGGTTAGCGGGTTGCCAGACCCAACTTGACGAAATTCAGTGCGGCGCGGGTAAACGGCGGGAGTAACTATGACTCTCTTAAGTCTCTTAAGGAGGGGGGGCCCATGGGCCAGCAAGGAGTTTCTGATGAACATCGGCCGGGACATTTTGACGGCGGGGCAAGAACTAGTTGTTATTGAGGGCGAAGGGTTTGTCCTCAGCTGGTTGATTGTCGAATTGTCGGGACTGCCGGGCCGGTTAACGATTTGCCCGGCCGGCTTGGTTAACCATTTGCCCGAGCCGGGTTGGTTACCGAATTGTCAGGGTTGGGCTTGGTTAACCATTTGCCCGAGCCGGGTTGGTTAATGAATTGCCATGGCCGGGTTGGTTAACGAATTGTCGGGTTTGGGCTTGGTTAACGACTTGACCGTGCAGGGTTGGTTAACGCCTTGTCAGGAGCGTGCGCGGTTGGTTCACGAAGAGTGGGGGGCCCATGGGCCAGCAAGGAGTTTCTGATGAACATCGGCCGGGACATTTTGACGGCGGGGCAAGAACTAGTTGTTATTGAGGGCGAAGGGTTTGTCCTCAGCTGGTTGATTGTCGAATTGTCGGGACTGCCGGGCCGGTTAACGATTTGCCCGGCCGGCTTGGTTAACCATTTGCCCGAGCCGGGTTGGTTACCGAATTGTCCGGGTTGGGCTTGGTTAACCATTTGTACGAGCCGGGTGGGTTAGTGAATTGCCATGGCCGGGTTGGTTAACGCAGTTTCAGGGTTGGGCTTGATTAACGATTTGCCCGAGCAGGGTTGGCTAACGCATTGTCAGGAGCGCGCGCGGTTGGTTCACGAAACTGCCTGTTCCGGGTTTCTAGAGCGTCGTCAGGCCCGGCCGGCCGGGTTAGCGGGTTGCCAGACCCAACTTGACGAAATTCAGGGCGGCGCGGGTAAACGGCGGGAGTAACTATGACTCTCTTAAGGTAAGGAGGGGGGCCCATGGGCCAGCAAGGAGTTTCTGATGAACATCGGCCGGGACATTTTGACGGCGGGGCAAGAACTAGTTGTTATTGAGGGCGAAGGGTTTGTCCTCAGCTGGTTGATTGTCGAATTGTCGGGACTGCCGGGCCGGTTAACGATTTGCCCGGCCGGCTTGGTTAACTATTTGCCCGGGCCGGGTTGGTTAACTAATTGTCAGGGTTGGGCTTGGTTAACCATTTGCCTGAGCCGGGTTGGTTAATGAATTGCCATGGCCGGGTTGATTAACGCATTGTCAGGGTTGGGCTTGGTTAACGATTTGCCCGAGCAGGGCGGGTGAACGCATTGTCAGGAGCGTGCGCGGTTGGTTCACGAAACTGCCTGTTCCGGGTTTCTAGAGCGTTGTCAGGCCCGGCCGGCCGGGTTAGCGGGTTGCCAGACCCAACTTGACGACATTCAGTGCGGCGCGGGTAAACGGCGGGAGTAACTATGACTCTCTTAAGGTAAGGAGGGGGGCCCATGGGCCAGCAAGGAGTTTCTGATGAACATCGGCCGGGACATTTCGACGGCGGGGCAAGACGTAGTTGTTTTTGAGGGCGAAGGGTTTGTCCTCAGCTGGTTGATTGCCGAATTGTCGGGACTGCCGGGCCGGTTACCGATTTGCCCGGCCGGCTTGGTTAACCATTTGCCCGAGCCGGGTTGGTTAGTGAATTGCCATGGCCGGGTTGGTTAACGCAGTTTCAGGGTTGGGCTTGATTAACGATTTGCCCGAGCAGGGTTGGCTAACGCACTGTCAGGAGCGTGCGCGGTTGGTTCACGAAACTGCCTGTTCCGGGTTTCTAGAGCGTTGTCAGGCCCGGCCGGCCGGGTTAGCGGGTTGCCAGACCCAACTTGACGACATTCAGTGCGGCGCGGGTAAACGGCGGGAGTAACTATGACTCTCTTAAGGTAAGGAGGGGGGCCCATGGGCCAGCAAGGAGTTTCTGATGAACATCGGCCGGGACATTTTGACGGCGGGGCAAGAACTAGTTGTTATTGAGGGCGAAGGGTTTGTCCTCAGCTGGTTGATTGTCGAATTGTCGGGACTGCCGGGCCGGTTAACGATTTGCCCGGCCGGCTTGGTTAACTATTTGCCCGGGCCGGGTTGGTTAACTAATTGTCAGGGTTGGGCTTGGTTAACCATTTGCCTGAGCCGGGTTGGTTAATGAATTGCCATGGCCGGGTTGATTAACGCATTGTCAGGGTTGGGCTTGGTTAACGATTTGCCCGAGCAGGGCGGGTGAACGCATTGTCAGGAGCGTGCGCGGTTGGTTCACGAAACTGCCTGTTCCGGGTTTCTAGAGCGTTGTCAGGCCCGGCCGGCCGGGTTAGCGGGTTGCCAGACCCAACTTGACGACATTCAGTGCGGCGCGGGTAAACGGCGGGAGTAACTATGACTCTCTTAAGGTAAGGAGGGGGGCCCATGGGCCAGCAAGGAGTTTCTGATGAACATCGGCCGGGACATTTCGACGGCGGGGCAAGACGTAGTTGTTTTTGAGGGCGAAGGGTTTGTCCTCAGCTGGTTGATTGTCGAATTGTCGGGACTGCCGGGCCGGTTAACCATTTGCCCGGCCGGCTTGGTTAACCATTTGCCCGAGCAGGGTTGGCTAACGCATTGTCAGGAGCGTGCGCGGTTGGTTCACGAAACTGCCTGTTCCGGGTTTCTAGAGCGTTGTCAGGCCCGGCCGGCCGGGTTAGCGGCTTGCCAGACCCAACTTGACGAAATTCAGTGCGGCGCGGGTAAACGGCGGGAGTAACTATGACTCTCTTAAGGTATGGAGGGGGGCCCATGGGCCAGCAAGGAGTTTCTGATGAACATCGGCCAGGACATTTTGACGGCGGGGCAAGACGTAGTTGTTATTGAGGGTGAAGGGTTTGTCCTCAGCTGGTTGATTGTCGAATAGTCGGGGCTGCCGGGCCGGTTACCGATTTGCCCGGCCGGCTTGGTTAACCATTTGCCCGGGCAGGGTTGGTTAACGAATTGTCAGGGTTGGGCTTGCTTAACCATTTGCCCGGGCCGGGTTGGTTAGCGAATTGCCATGGTTGGGTTGGTTAACGAATTGTCGGGTTTGGGCTTGGTTAACGATTTGCCCGAGCAGGGCGGGTGAACGCATTGTCAGGAGCGTGCGCGGTTGGTTCACGAAACTGCCTGTTCCGGGTTTCGAGAGCGTTGTCAGGCCCGGCCGGCCGGGTTAGCGGGTTGCCAGACCCAACTTGACGAAATTCAGTGCGGCGCGGGTAAACGGCGGGAGTAACTATGACTCTCTTAAGTCTCTTAAGGAGGGGGGGCCCATGGGCCAGCAAGGAGTTTCTGATGAACATCGGCCGGGACATTTTGACGGCGGGGCAAGAACTAGTTGTTATTGAGGGCGAAGGGTTTGTCCTCAGCTGGTTGATTGTCGAATTGTCGGGACTGCCGGGCCGGTTAACGATTTGCCCGGCCGGCTTGGTTAACCATTTGCCCGAGCCGGGTTGGTTACCGAATTGTCAGGGTTGGGCTTGGTTAACCATTTGCCCGAGCCGGGTTGGTTAATGAATTGCCATGGCCGGGTTGGTTAACGAATTGTCGGGTTTGGGCTTGGTTAACGACTTGACCGTGCAGGGTTGGTTAACGCCTTGTCAGGAGCGTGCGCGGTTGGTTCACGAAGAGTGGGGGGCCCATGGGCCAGCAAGGAGTTTCTGATGAACATCGGCCGGGACATTTTGACGGCGGGGCAAGAACTAGTTGTTATTGAGGGCGAAGGGTTTGTCCTCAGCTGGTTGATTGTCGAATTGTCGGGACTGCCGGGCCGGTTAACGATTTGCCCGGCCGGCTTGGTTAACCATTTGCCCGAGCCGGGTTGGTTACCGAATTGTCCGGGTTGGGCTTGGTTAACCATTTGTACGAGCCGGGTGGGTTAGTGAATTGCCATGGCCGGGTTGGTTAACGCAGTTTCAGGGTTGGGCTTGATTAACGATTTGCCCGAGCAGGGTTGGCTAACGCATTGTCAGGAGCGCGCGCGGTTGGTTCACGAAACTGCCTGTTCCGGGTTTCTAGAGCGTCGTCAGGCCCGGCCGGCCGGGTTAGCGGGTTGCCAGACCCAACTTGACGAAATTCAGGGCGGCGCGGGTAAACGGCGGGAGTAACTATGACTCTCTTAAGGTAAGGAGGGGGGCCCATGGGCCAGCAAGGAGTTTCTGATGAACATCGGCCGGGACATTTTGACGGCGGGGCAAGAACTAGTTGTTATTGAGGGCGAAGGGTTTGTCCTCAGCTGGTTGATTGTCGAATTGTCGGGACTGCCGGGCCGGTTAACGATTTGCCCGGCCGGCTTGGTTAACTATTTGCCCGGGCCGGGTTGGTTAACTAATTGTCAGGGTTGGGCTTGGTTAACCATTTGCCTGAGCCGGGTTGGTTAATGAATTGCCATGGCCGGGTTGATTAACGCATTGTCAGGGTTGGGCTTGGTTAACGATTTGCCCGAGCAGGGCGGGTGAACGCATTGTCAGGAGCGTGCGCGGTTGGTTCACGAAACTGCCTGTTCCGGGTTTCTAGAGCGTTGTCAGGCCCGGCCGGCCGGGTTAGCGGGTTGCCAGACCCAACTTGACGACATTCAGTGCGGCGCGGGTAAACGGCGGGAGTAACTATGACTCTCTTAAGGTAAGGAGGGGGGCCCATGGGCCAGCAAGGAGTTTCTGATGAACATCGGCCGGGACATTTCGACGGCGGGGCAAGACGTAGTTGTTTTTGAGGGCGAAGGGTTTGTCCTCAGCTGGTTGATTGCCGAATTGTCGGGACTGCCGGGCCGGTTACCGATTTGCCCGGCCGGCTTGGTTAACCATTTGCCCGAGCCGGGTTGGTTAGTGAATTGCCATGGCCGGGTTGGTTAACGCAGTTTCAGGGTTGGGCTTGATTAACGATTTGCCCGAGCAGGGTTGGCTAACGCACTGTCAGGAGCGTGCGCGGTTGGTTCACGAAACTGCCTGTTCCGGGTTTCTAGAGCGTTGTCAGGCCCGGCCGGCCGGGTTAGCGGGTTGCCAGACCCAACTTGACGACATTCAGTGCGGCGCGGGTAAACGGCGGGAGTAACTATGACTCTCTTAAGGTAAGGAGGGGGGCCCATGGGCCAGCAAGGAGTTTCTGATGAACATCGGCCGGGACATTTTGACGGCGGGGCAAGAACTAGTTGTTATTGAGGGCGAAGGGTTTGTCCTCAGCTGGTTGATTGTCGAATTGTCGGGACTGCCGGGCCGGTTAACGATTTGCCCGGCCGGCTTGGTTAACTATTTGCCCGGGCCGGGTTGGTTAACTAATTGTCAGGGTTGGGCTTGGTTAACCATTTGCCTGAGCCGGGTTGGTTAATGAATTGCCATGGCCGGGTTGATTAACGCATTGTCAGGGTTGGGCTTGGTTAACGATTTGCCCGAGCAGGGCGGGTGAACGCATTGTCAGGAGCGTGCGCGGTTGGTTCACGAAACTGCCTGTTCCGGGTTTCTAGAGCGTTGTCAGGCCCGGCCGGCCGGGTTAGCGGGTTGCCAGACCCAACTTGACGACATTCAGTGCGGCGCGGGTAAACGGCGGGAGTAACTATGACTCTCTTAAGGTAAGGAGGGGGGCCCATGGGCCAGCAAGGAGTTTCTGATGAACATCGGCCGGGACATTTCGACGGCGGGGCAAGACGTAGTTGTTTTTGAGGGCGAAGGGTTTGTCCTCAGCTGGTTGATTGTCGAATTGTCGGGACTGCCGGGCCGGTTAACGATTTGCCCGGCCGGCTTGGTTAACCATTTGCCCGAGCCGGGTTGGTTACCGAATTGTCAGGGTTGGGCTTGGTTACCCATTTGCCCGAGCCGGGTTGGTTAATGAATTGCCATGGCCGGGTTGGTTAACGCAGTTTCAGGGTTGGGCTTGATTAACGATTTGCCCGAGCAGGGTTGGCTAACGCACTGTCAGGAGCGTGCGCGGTTGGTTCACGAAACTGCCTGTTCCGGGTTTCTAGAGCGTTGTCAGGCCCGGCCGGCCGGGTTAGCGGGTTGCCAGACCCAACTTGACGACATTCAGTGCGGCGCGGGTAAACGGCGGGAGTAACTATGACTCTCTTAAGGTAAGGAGGGGGGCCCATGGGCCAGCAAGGAGTTTCTGATGAACATCGGCCGGGACATTTTGACGGCGGGGCAAGACGTAGTTGTTTTTGAGGGCGAAGGGTTTGTCCTCAGCTGGTTGATTGCCGAATTGTCGGGACTGCCGGGCCGGTTAACGATTTGCCCGGCCGGCTTGGTTAACCATTAGCCCGAGCCGGGTTGGTTACCGAATTGTCAGGGTTGGGCTTGGTTAACCATTTGCCCGAGCCGGGTTGGTTAATGAATTGCCATGGCCGGGTTGATTAACGCATTGTCAGGGTTGGGCTTGGTTAACGATTTGCCCGAGCAGGGCGGGTGAACGCATTGTCAGGAGCGTGCGCGGTTGGTTCACGAAACTGCCTGTTCCGGGTTTCTAGAGCGTTGTCAGGCCCGGCCGGCCGGGTTAGCGGGTTGCCAGACCCAACTTGACGACATTCAGTGCGGCGCGGGTAAACGGCGGGAGTAACTATGACTCTCTTAAGGTAAGGAGGGGGGCCCATGGGCCAGCAAGGAGTTTCTGATGAACATCGGCCGGGACATTTCGACGGCGGGGCAAGACGTAGTTGTTTTTGAGGGCGAAGGGTTTGTCCTCAGCTGGTTGATTGCCGAATTGTCGGGACTGCCGGGCCGGTTACCGATTTGCCCGGCCGGCTTGGTTAACCATTTGCCCGAGCCGGGTTGGTTAATGAATTGCCATGGCCGGGTTGGTTAACGCAGTTTCAGGGTTGGGCTTGATTAACGATTTGCCCGAGCAGGGTTGGCTAACGCACTGTCAGGAGCGTGCGCGGTTGGTTCACGAAACTGCCTGTTCCGGGTTTCTAGAGCGTTGTCAGGCCCGGCCGGCCGGGTTAGCGGGTTGCCAGACCCAACTTGACGACATTCAGTGCGGCGCGGGTAAACGGCGGGAGTAACTATGACTCTCTTAAGGTAAGGAGGGGGGCCCATGGGCCAGCAAGGAGTTTCTGATGAACATCGGCCGGGACATTTTGACGGCGGGGCAAGAACTAGTTGTTATTGAGGGCGAAGGGTTTGTCCTCAGCTGGTTGATTGTCGAATTGTCGGGACTGCCGGGCCGGTTAACGATTTGCCCGGCCGGCTTGGTTAACTATTTGCCCGGGCCGGGTTGGTTAACTAATTGTCAGGGTTGGGCTTGGTTAACCATTTGCCTGAGCCGGGTTGGTTAATGAATTGCCATGGCCGGGTTGATTAACGCATTGTCAGGGTTGGGCTTGGTTAACGATTTGCCCGAGCAGGGCGGGTGAACGCATTGTCAGGAGCGTGCGCGGTTGGTTCACGAAACTGCCTGTTCCGGGTTTCTAGAGCGTTGTCAGGCCCGGCCGGCCGGGTTAGCGGGTTGCCAGACCCAACTTGACGACATTCAGTGCGGCGCGGGTAAACGGCGGGAGTAACTATGACTCTCTTAAGGTAAGGAGGGGGGCCCATGGGCCAGCAAGGAGTTTCTGATGAACATCGGCCGGGACATTTCGACGGCGGGGCAAGACGTAGTTGTTTTTGAGGGCGAAGGGTTTGTCCTCAGCTGGTTGATTGTCGAATTGTCGGGACTGCCGGGCCGGTTAACGATTTGCCCGGCCGGCTTGGTTAACCATTTGCCCGAGCCGGGTTGGTTACCGAATTGTCAGGGTTGGGCTTGGTTACCCATTTGCCCGAGCCGGGTTGGTTAATGAATTGCCATGGCCGGGTTGGTTAACGCAGTTTCAGGGTTGGGCTTGATTAACGATTTGCCCGAGCAGGGTTGGCTAACGCACTGTCAGGAGCGTGCGCGGTTGGTTCACGAAACTGCCTGTTCCGGGTTTCTAGAGCGTTGTCAGGCCCGGCCGGCCGGGTTAGCGGGTTGCCAGACCCAACTTGACGACATTCAGTGCGGCGCGGGTAAACGGCGGGAGTAACTATGACTCTCTTAAGGTAAGGAGGGGGGCCCATGGGCCAGCAAGGAGTTTCTGATGAACATCGGCCGGGACATTTTGACGGCGGGGCAAGACGTAGTTGTTTTTGAGGGCGAAGGGTTTGTCCTCAGCTGGTTGATTGCCGAATTGTCGGGACTGCCGGGCCGGTTAACGATTTGCCCGGCCGGCTTGGTTAACCATTAGCCCGAGCCGGGTTGGTTACCGAATTGTCAGGGTTGGGCTTGGTTAACCATTTGCCCGAGCCGGGTTGGTTAATGAATTGCCATGGCCGGGTTGATTAACGCATTGTCAGGGTTGGGCTTGGTTAACGATTTGCCCGAGCAGGGCGGGTGAACGCATTGTCAGGAGCGTGCGCGGTTGGTTCACGAAACTGCCTGTTCCGGGTTTCTAGAGCGTTGTCAGGCCCGGCCGGCCGGGTTAGCGGGTTGCCAGACCCAACTTGACGACATTCAGTGCGGCGCGGGTAAACGGCGGGAGTAACTATGACTCTCTTAAGGTAAGGAGGGGGGCCCATGGGCCAGCAAGGAGTTTCTGATGAACATCGGCCGGGACATTTCGACGGCGGGGCAAGACGTAGTTGTTTTTGAGGGCGAAGGGTTTGTCCTCAGCTGGTTGATTGCCGAATTGTCGGGACTGCCGGGCCGGTTACCGATTTGCCCGGCCGGCTTGGTTAACCATTTGCCCGAGCCGGGTTGGTTAATGAATTGCCATGGCCGGGTTGGTTAACGCAGTTTCAGGGTTGGGCTTGATTAACGATTTGCCCGAGCAGGGTTGGCTAACGCACTGTCAGGAGCGTGCGCGGTTGGTTCACGAAACTGCCTGTTCCGGGTTTCTAGAGCGTTGTCAGGCCCGGCCGGCCGGGTTAGCGGGTTGCCAGACCCAACTTGACGACATTCAGTGCGGCGCGGGTAAACGGCGGGAGTAACTATGACTCTCTTAAGGTAAGGAGGGGGGCCCATGGGCCAGCAAGGAGTTTCTGATGAACATCGGCCGGGACATTTTGACGGCGGGGCAAGACGTAGTTGTTTTTGAGGGCGAAGGGTTTGTCCTCAGCTGGTTGATTGTCGAATTGTCGGGACTGCCGGGCCGGTTAACGATTTGCCCGGCCGGCTTGGTTAACCATTTGCCCGAGCCGGGTTGGTTACCGAATTGTCAGGGTTGGGCTTGGTTAACCATTTGCCCGAGCCGGGTTGGTTAATGAATTGCCATGGCCGGGTTGGTTAACGAATTGTCGGTTTTGGGCTTGGTTAACGACTTGACCGTGCAGGGTTGGTTAACGCCTTGTCAGGAGCGTGCGCGGTTGGTTCACGAAACTGCCTGTTCCGGGTTTCTAGAGCGTTGTCAGGCCCGGCCGGCCGGGTTAGCGGGTTGCCAGACCCAACTTGACGAAATTCAGTGCGGCGCGGGTAAACGGCGGCAGTAACTATGACTCTCTTAAGGATAAGGAGGGGGGGCCCATGGGCCAGCAAGGAGTTTCTGATGAACATCGGCCGGGACATTTTGACGGCGGGGCAAGAACTAGTTGTTATTGAGGGCGAAGGGTTTGTCCTCAGCTGGTTGATTGTCGAATTGTCGGGACTGCCGGGCCGGTTAACGATTTGCCCGGCCGGCTTGGTTAACCATTTGCCCGAGCCGGGTTGGTTACCGAATTGTCAGGGTTGGGCTTGGTTAACCATTTGCCCGAGCCGGGTTGGTTAATGAATTGCCATGGCCGGGTTGGTTAACGAATTGTCGGTTTTGGGCTTGGTTAACGACTTGACCGTGCAGGGTTGGTTAACGCCTTGTCAGGAGCGTGCGCGGTTGGTTCACGAAACTGCCTGTTCCGGGTTTCTAGAGCGTTGTCAGGCCCGGCCGGCCGGGTTAGCGGGTTGCCAGACCCAACTTGACGAAATTCAGTGCGGCGCGGGTAAACGGCGGCAGTAACTATGACTCTCTTAAGGATAAGGAGGGGGGGCCCATGGGCCAGCAAGGAGTTTCTGATGAACATCGGCCGGGACATTTTGACGGCGGGGCAAGAACTAGTTGTTATTGAGGGCGAAGGGTTTGTCCTCAGCTGGTTGATTGTCGAATTGTCGGGACTGCCGGGCCGGTTAACGATTTGCCCGGCCGGCTTGGTTAACCATTTGCCCGAGCCGGGTTGGTTACCGAATTGTCAGGGTTGGGCTTGGTTAACCATTTGCCCGAGCCGGGTTGGTTAATGAATTGCCATGGCCGGGTTGGTTAACGAATTGTCGGTTTTGGGCTTGGTTAACGACTTGACCGTGCAGGGTTGGTTAACGCCTTGTCAGGAGCGTGCGCGGTTGGTTCACGAAACTGCCTGTTCCGGGTTTCTAGAGCGTTGTCAGGCCCGGCCGGCCGGGTTAGCGGGTTGCCAGACCCAACTTGACGAAATTCAGTGCGGCGCGGGTAAACGGCGGCAGTAACTATGACTCTCTTAAGGATAAGGAGGGGGGGCCCATGGGCCAGCAAGGAGTTTCTGATGAACATCGGCCGGGACATTTTGACGGCGGGGCAAGAACTAGTTGTTATTGAGGGCGAAGGGTTTGTCCTCAGCTGGTTGATTGTCGAATTGTCGGGACTGCCGGGCCGGTTAACGATTTGCCCGGCCGGCTTGGTTAACCATTTGCCCGAGCCGGGTTGGTTACCGAATTGTCAGGGTTGGGCTTGGTTAACCATTTGCCCGAGCCGGGTTGGTTAATGAATTGCCATGGCCGGGTTGGTTAACGAATTGTCGGGTTTGGGCTTGGTTAACGACTTGACCGTGCAGGGTTGGTTAACGCCTTGTCAGGAGCGTGCGCGGTTGGTTCACGAAGAGTGGGGGGCCCATGGGCCAGCAAGGAGTTTCTGATGAACATCGGCCGGGACATTTTGACGGCGGGGCAAGAACTAGTTGTTATTGAGGGCGAAGGGTTTGTCCTCAGCTGGTTGATTGTCGAATTGTCGGGACTGCCGGGCCGGTTAACGATTTGCCCGGCCGGCTTGGTTAACTATTTGCCCGGGCCGGGTTGGTTAACTAATTGTCAGGGTTGGGCTTGGTTAACCATTTGCCTGAGCCGGGTTGGTTAATGAATTGCCATGGCCGGGTTGGTTAACGAATTGTCGGTTTTGGGCTTGGTTAACGACTTGACCGTGCAGGGTTGGTTAACGCCTTGTCAGGAGCGTGCGCGGTTGGTTCACGAAACTGCCTGTTCCGGGTTTCTAGAGCGTTGTCAGGCCCGGCCGGCCGGGTTAGCGGGTTGCCAGACCCAACTTGACGAAATTCAGTGCGGCGCGGGTAAACGGCGGCAGTAACTATGACTCTCTTAAGGTAAGGAGGGGGGCCCATGGGCCAGCAAGGAGGTTCTGATGAACATCGGCCGGGACATTTTGACGGCGGGGCAAGAACTAGTTGTTATTGAGGGCGAAGGGTTTGTCCTCAGCTGGTTGATTGTCGAATTGTCGGGACTGCCGGGCCGGTTAACGATTTGCCCGGCCGGCTTGGTTAACCATTTGCCCGAGCCGGGTTGGTTACCGAATTGTCAGGGTTGGGCTTGGTTAACCATTTGCCCGAGCCGGGTTGGTTAATGAATTGCCATGGCCGGGTTGGTTAACGAATTGTCGGTTTTGGGCTTGGTTAACGACTTGACCGTGCAGGGTTGGTTAACGCCTTGTCAGGAGCGTGCGCGGTTGGTTCACGAAACTGCCTGTTCCGGGTTTCTAGAGCGTTGTCAGGCCCGGCCGGCCGGGTTAGCGGGTTGCCAGACCCAACTTGACGAAATTCAGTGCGGCGCGGGTAAACGGCGGCAGTAACTATGACTCTCTTAAGGATAAGGAGGGGGGGCCCATGGGCCAGCAAGGAGTTTCTGATGAACATCGGCCGGGACATTTTGACGGCGGGGCAAGAACTAGTTGTTATTGAGGGCGAAGGGTTTGTCCTCAGCTGGTTGATTGTCGAATTGTCGGGACTGCCGGGCCGGTTAACCATTTGCCCGGCCGGCTTGGTTAACCATTTGCCCGAGCAGGGTTGGCTAACGCATTGTCAGGAGCGTGCGCGGTTGGTTCACGAAACTGCCTGTTCCGGGTTTCTAGAGCGTTGTCAGGCCCGGCCGGCCGGGTTAGCGGCTTGCCAGACCCAACTTGACGAAATTCAGTGCGGCGCGGGTAAACGGCGGGAGTAACTATGACTCTCTTAAGGTATGGAGGGGGGCCCATGGGCCAGCAAGGAGTTTCTGATGAACATCGGCCAGGACATTTTGACGGCGGGGCAAGACGTAGTTGTTATTGAGGGTGAAGGGTTTGTCCTCAGCTGGTTGATTGTCGAATAGTCGGGGCTGCCGGGCCGGTTACCGATTTGCCCGGCCGGCTTGGTTAACCATTTGCCCGGGCAGGGTTGGTTAACGAATTGTCAGGGTTGGGCTTGCTTAACCATTTGCCCGGGCCGGGTTGGTTAGCGAATTGCCATGGTTGGGTTGGTTAACGAATTGTCGGGTTTGGGCTTGGTTAACGATTTGCCCGAGCAGGGCGGGTGAACGCATTGTCAGGAGCGTGCGCGGTTGGTTCACGAAACTGCCTGTTCCGGGTTTCGAGAGCGTTGTCAGGCCCGGCCGGCCGGGTTAGCGGGTTGCCAGACCCAACTTGACGAAATTCAGTGCGGCGCGGGTAAACGGCGGGAGTAACTATGACTCTCTTAAGTCTCTTAAGGAGGGGGGGCCCATGGGCCAGCAAGGAGTTTCTGATGAACATCGGCCGGGACATTTTGACGGCGGGGCAAGAACTAGTTGTTATTGAGGGCGAAGGGTTTGTCCTCAGCTGGTTGATTGTCGAATTGTCGGGACTGCCGGGCCGGTTAACGATTTGCCCGGCCGGCTTGGTTAACCATTTGCCCGAGCCGGGTTGGTTACCGAATTGTCAGGGTTGGGCTTGGTTAACCATTTGCCCGAGCCGGGTTGGTTAATGAATTGCCATGGCCGGGTTGGTTAACGAATTGTCGGGTTTGGGCTTGGTTAACGACTTGACCGTGCAGGGTTGGTTAACGCCTTGTCAGGAGCGTGCGCGGTTGGTTCACGAAGAGTGGGGGGCCCATGGGCCAGCAAGGAGTTTCTGATGAACATCGGCCGGGACATTTTGACGGCGGGGCAAGAACTAGTTGTTATTGAGGGCGAAGGGTTTGTCCTCAGCTGGTTGATTGTCGAATTGTCGGGACTGCCGGGCCGGTTAACGATTTGCCCGGCCGGCTTGGTTAACCATTTGCCCGAGCCGGGTTGTTTACCGAATTGTCCGGGTTGGGCTTGGTTAACCATTTGTACGAGCCGGGTGGGTTAGTGAATTGCCATGGCCGGGTTGGTTAACGCAGTTTCAGGGTTGGGCTTGATTAACGATTTGCCCGAGCAGGGTTGGCTAACGCATTGTCAGGAGCGCGCGCGGTTGGTTCACGAAACTGCCTGTTCCGGGTTTCTAGAGCGTCGTCAGGCCCGGCCGGCCGGGTTAGCGGGTTGCCAGACCCAACTTGACGAAATTCAGGGCGGCGCGGGTAAACGGCGGGAGTAACTATGACTCTCTTAAGGTAAGGAGGGGGGCCCATGGGCCAGCAAGGAGTTTCTGATGAACATCGGCCGGGACATTTTGACGGCGGGGCAAGAACTAGTTGTTATTGAGGGCGAAGGGTTTGTCCTCAGCTGGTTGATTGTCGAATTGTCGGGACTGCCGGGCCGGTTAACGATTTGCCCGGCCGGCTTGGTTAACTATTTGCCCGGGCCGGGTTGGTTAACTAATTGTCAGGGTTGGGCTTGGTTAACCATTTGCCTGAGCCGGGTTGGTTAATGAATTGCCATGGCCGGGTTGATTAACGCATTGTCAGGGTTGGGCTTGGTTAACGATTTGCCCGAGCAGGGCGGGTGAACGCATTGTCAGGAGCGTGCGCGGTTGGTTCACGAAACTGCCTGTTCCGGGTTTCTAGAGCGTTGTCAGGCCCGGCCGGCCGGGTTAGCGGGTTGCCAGACCCAACTTGACGACATTCAGTGCGGCGCGGGTAAACGGCGGGAGTAACTATGACTCTCTTAAGGTAAGGAGGGGGGCCCATGGGCCAGCAAGGAGTTTCTGATGAACATCGGCCGGGACATTTCGACGGCGGGGCAAGACGTAGTTGTTTTTGAGGGCGAAGGGTTTGTCCTCAGCTGGTTGATTGCCGAATTGTCGGGACTGCCGGGCCGGTTACCGATTTGCCCGGCCGGCTTGGTTAACCATTTGCCCGAGCCGGGTTGGTTAGTGAATTGCCATGGCCGGGTTGGTTAACGCAGTTTCAGGGTTGGGCTTGATTAACGATTTGCCCGAGCAGGGTTGGCTAACGCACTGTCAGGAGCGTGCGCGGTTGGTTCACGAAACTGCCTGTTCCGGGTTTCTAGAGCGTTGTCAGGCCCGGCCGGCCGGGTTAGCGGGTTGCCAGACCCAACTTGACGACATTCAGTGCGGCGCGGGTAAACGGCGGGAGTAACTATGACTCTCTTAAGGTAAGGAGGGGGGCCCATGGGCCAGCAAGGAGTTTCTGATGAACATCGGCCGGGACATTTTGACGGCGGGGCAAGAACTAGTTGTTATTGAGGGCGAAGGGTTTGTCCTCAGCTGGTTGATTGTCGAATTGTCGGGACTGCCGGGCCGGTTAACGATTTGCCCGGCCGGCTTGGTTAACTATTTGCCCGGGCCGGGTTGGTTAACTAATTGTCAGGGTTGGGCTTGGTTAACCATTTGCCTGAGCCGGGTTGGTTAATGAATTGCCATGGCCGGGTTGATTAACGCATTGTCAGGGTTGGGCTTGGTTAACGATTTGCCCGAGCAGGGCGGGTGAACGCATTGTCAGGAGCGTGCGCGGTTGGTTCACGAAACTGCCTGTTCCGGGTTTCTAGAGCGTTGTCAGGCCCGGCCGGCCGGGTTAGCGGGTTGCCAGACCCAACTTGACGACATTCAGTGCGGCGCGGGTAAACGGCGGGAGTAACTATGACTCTCTTAAGGTAAGGAGGGGGGCCCATGGGCCAGCAAGGAGTTTCTGATGAACATCGGCCGGGACATTTCGACGGCGGGGCAAGACGTAGTTGTTTTTGAGGGCGAAGGGTTTGTCCTCAGCTGGTTGATTGTCGAATTGTCGGGACTGCCGGGCCGGTTAACGATTTGCCCGGCCGGCTTGGTTAACCATTTGCCCGAGCCGGGTTGGTTACCGAATTGTCAGGGTTGGGCTTGGTTAACCATTTGCCCGAGCCGGGTTGGTTAATGAATTGCCATGGCCGGGTTGGTTAACGCAGTTTCAGGGTTGGGCTTGATTAACGATTTGCCCGAGCAGGGTTGGCTAACGCACTGTCAGGAGCGTGCGCGGTTGGTTCACGAAACTGCCTGTTCCGGGTTTCTAGAGCGTTGTCAGGCCCGGCCGGCCGGGTTAGCGGGTTGCCAGACCCAACTTGACGACATTCAGTGCGGCGCGGGTAAACGGCGGGAGTAACTATGACTCTCTTAAGGTAAGGAGGGGGGCCCATGGGCCAGCAAGGAGTTTCTGATGAACATCGGCCGGGACATTTTGACGGCGGGGCAAGACGTAGTTGTTTTTGAGGGCGAAGGGTTTGTCCTCAGCTGGTTGATTGCCGAATTGTCGGGACTGCCGGGCCGGTTAACGATTTGCCCGGCCGGCTTGGTTAACCATTAGCCCGAGCCGGGTTGGTTACCGAATTGTCAGGGTTGGGCTTGGTTAACCATTTGCCCGAGCCGGGTTGGTTAATGAATTGCCATGGCCGGGTTGATTAACGCATTGTCAGGGTTGGGCTTGGTTAACGATTTGCCCGAGCAGGGCGGGTGAACGCATTGTCAGGAGCGTGCGCGGTTGGTTCACGAAACTGCCTGTTCCGGGTTTCTAGAGCGTTGTCAGGCCCGGCCGGCCGGGTTAGCGGGTTGCCAGACCCAACTTGACGACATTCAGTGCGGCGCGGGTAAACGGCGGGAGTAACTATGACTCTCTTAAGGTAAGGAGGGGGGCCCATGGGCCAGCAAGGAGTTTCTGATGAACATCGGCCGGGACATTTCGACGGCGGGGCAAGACGTAGTTGTTTTTGAGGGCGAAGGGTTTGTCCTCAGCTGGTTGATTGCCGAATTGTCGGGACTGCCGGGCCGGTTACCGATTTGCCCGGCCGGCTTGGTTAACCATTTGCCCGAGCCGGGTTGGTTAATGAATTGCCATGGCCGGGTTGGTTAACGCAGTTTCAGGGTTGGGCTTGATTAACGATTTGCCCGAGCAGGGTTGGCTAACGCACTGTCAGGAGCGTGCGCGGTTGGTTCACGAAACTGCCTGTTCCGGGTTTCTAGAGCGTTGTCAGGCCCGGCCGGCCGGGTTAGCGGGTTGCCAGACCCAACTTGACGACATTCAGTGCGGCGCGGGTAAACGGCGGGAGTAACTATGACTCTCTTAAGGTAAGGAGGGGGGCCCATGGGCCAGCAAGGAGTTTCTGATGAACATCGGCCGGGACATTTTGACGGCGGGGCAAGACGTAGTTGTTTTTGAGGGCGAAGGGTTTGTCCTCAGCTGGTTGATTGTCGAATTGTCGGGACTGCCGGGCCGGTTAACGATTTGCCCGGCCGGCTTGGTTAACCATTTGCCCGAGCCGGGTTGGTTACCGAATTGTCAGGGTTGGGCTTGGTTAACCATTTGCCCGAGCCGGGTTGGTTAATGAATTGCCATGGCCGGGTTGGTTAACGAATTGTCGGTTTTGGGCTTGGTTAACGACTTGACCGTGCAGGGTTGGTTAACGCCTTGTCAGGAGCGTGCGCGGTTGGTTCACGAAACTGCCTGTTCCGGGTTTCTAGAGCGTTGTCAGGCCCGGCCGGCCGGGTTAGCGGGTTGCCAGACCCAACTTGACGAAATTCAGTGCGGCGCGGGTAAACGGCGGCAGTAACTATGACTCTCTTAAGGATAAGGAGGGGGGGCCCATGGGCCAGCAAGGAGTTTCTGATGAACATCGGCCGGGACATTTTGACGGCGGGGCAAGAACTAGTTGTTATTGAGGGCGAAGGGTTTGTCCTCAGCTGGTTGATTGTCGAATTGTCGGGACTGCCGGGCCGGTTAACGATTTGCCCGGCCGGCTTGGTTAACCATTTGCCCGAGCCGGGTTGGTTACCGAATTGTCAGGGTTGGGCTTGGTTAACCATTTGCCCGAGCCGGGTTGGTTAATGAATTGCCATGGCCGGGTTGGTTAACGAATTGTCGGTTTTGGGCTTGGTTAACGACTTGACCGTGCAGGGTTGGTTAACGCCTTGTCAGGAGCGTGCGCGGTTGGTTCACGAAACTGCCTGTTCCGGGTTTCTAGAGCGTTGTCAGGCCCGGCCGGCCGGGTTAGCGGGTTGCCAGACCCAACTTGACGAAATTCAGTGCGGCGCGGGTAAACGGCGGCAGTAACTATGACTCTCTTAAGGATAAGGAGGGGGGGCCCATGGGCCAGCAAGGAGTTTCTGATGAACATCGGCCGGGACATTTTGACGGCGGGGCAAGAACTAGTTGTTATTGAGGGCGAAGGGTTTGTCCTCAGCTGGTTGATTGTCGAATTGTCGGGACTGCCGGGCCGGTTAACGATTTGCCCGGCCGGCTTGGTTAACCATTTGCCCGAGCCGGGTTGGTTACCGAATTGTCAGGGTTGGGCTTGGTTAACCATTTGCCCGAGCCGGGTTGGTTAATGAATTGCCATGGCCGGGTTGGTTAACGAATTGTCGGTTTTGGGCTTGGTTAACGACTTGACCGTGCAGGGTTGGTTAACGCCTTGTCAGGAGCGTGCGCGGTTGGTTCACGAAACTGCCTGTTCCGGGTTTCTAGAGCGTTGTCAGGCCCGGCCGGCCGGGTTAGCGGGTTGCCAGACCCAACTTGACGAAATTCAGTGCGGCGCGGGTAAACGGCGGCAGTAACTATGACTCTCTTAAGGATAAGGAGGGGGGGCCCATGGGCCAGCAAGGAGTTTCTGATGAACATCGGCCGGGACATTTTGACGGCGGGGCAAGAACTAGTTGTTATTGAGGGCGAAGGGTTTGTCCTCAGCTGGTTGATTGTCGAATTGTCGGGACTGCCGGGCCGGTTAACGATTTGCCCGGCCGGCTTGGTTAACCATTTGCCCGAGCCGGGTTGGTTACCGAATTGTCAGGGTTGGGCTTGGTTAACCATTTGCCCGAGCCGGGTTGGTTAATGAATTGCCATGGCCGGGTTGGTTAACGAATTGTCGGGTTTGGGCTTGGTTAACGACTTGACCGTGCAGGGTTGGTTAACGCCTTGTCAGGAGCGTGCGCGGTTGGTTCACGAAGAGTGGGGGGCCCATGGGCCAGCAAGGAGTTTCTGATGAACATCGGCCGGGACATTTTGACGGCGGGGCAAGAACTAGTTGTTATTGAGGGCGAAGGGTTTGTCCTCAGCTGGTTGATTGTCGAATTGTCGGGACTGCCGGGCCGGTTAACGATTTGCCCGGCCGGCTTGGTTAACCATTTGCCCGAGCCGGGTTGGTTACCGAATTGTCAGGGTTGGGCTTGGTTAACCATTTGCCCGAGCCGGGTTGGTTAATGAATTGCCATGGCCGGGTTGGTTAACGCAGTTTCAGGGTTGGGCTTGATTAACGATTTGCCCGAGCAGGGTTGGCTAACGCACTGTCAGGAGCGTGCGCGGTTGGTTCACGAAACTGCCTGTTCCGGGTTTCTAGAGCGTTGTCAGGCCCGGCCGGCCGGGTTAGCGGGTTGCCAGACCCAACTTGACGAAATTCAGTGCGGCGCGGGTAAACGGCGGGAGTAACTATGACTCTCTTAAGGTAAGGAGGGGGGCCCATGGGCCAGCAAGGAGTTTCTGATGAACATCGGCCGGGACATTTTGACGGCGGGGCAAGAACTAGTTGTTATTGAGGGCGAAGGGTTTGTCCTCAGCTGGTTGATTGTCGAATAGTCGGGGCTGCCGGGCCGGTTACCGATTTGCCCGGCCGGCTTGGTTAACCATTTGCCCGGGCCGGGTTGGTTAACGAATTGTCAGGGTTGGGCTTGGTTAACCATTTGCCCGGGCCGGGTTGGTTAGCGAATTGCCATGGTTGGGTTGGTTAACGAATTGTCGGGTTTGGGCTTGGTTAACGACTTGACCGTGCAGGGTTGGTTAACGCCTTGTCAGGAGCGTGCGCGGTTGGTTCACGAAACTGCCTGTTCCGGGTTTCTAGAGCGTTGTCAGGCCCGGCCGGCCGGGTTAGCGGCTTGCCAGACCCAACTTAACGAAATTCATTGCAGCGCGGGTAATCGGCGGGAGTCGCTTGGTTAACGTTATGGCCGGGCCAGGCTGGTTAATCAATTGTCCAGGCCCGGTTGGTTACCCAATTGGCCAGGCCGGGGTGGATAACGAATTGGCCAGTCTCGGTTGGTTAACCAATTGCCCGGGCCGGGCCGGGTTGGTTAACGAATTGTCCGGGTCAGACTGGTTAATGAATTGGCATGTCCGAGTAGGTTAACGAATTGCCAGAGCCAGCTTGGTTAACGAATTGTCCGGCTGGGTTGGTGCACTCATTGCCAGGACAGGGTTGTTCAATGAATTGTCCGTTCCCAGTTGGTTCACGAATTGGCAAGGCCAGGGTGGTTAAGGAATTGTCCGGGCCAGGTTGGTTAACGAATTGCCCGTCCTGGCTGGTTAACGAATTGTCAGGGTCAGGTTGGTTAACGAATTGCCATGGCCGTGTAGGTTAACGAATTGCCAGAGCCAGCTTGGTTAACGAATTGTCCGGCCGGGTTGGTTAACGAATTGTCCGTTCCCAGTTGGTTCACGAATTGGCAAGGCCAGGGTGGTTAAGGAATTGTCCGGGCCAGGTTGGTTAACGAATTGCCCGTCCTGGCTGGTTAACGAATTGTCAGGGTCAGGTTGGTTAACGAATTGCCATGGCCGTGTAGGTTAACGAATTGCCAGAGCCAGCTTGGTTAACGAATTGTCCGGCCGGGTTGGTTAACGAATTGTCCGTTCCCAGTTGGTTCACGAATTGGCAAGGACAGGGTGGTTAACGAATTGTCCGGCCGGGTTGGTGCACTCATTGCCAGGACAGGGTTGGTTACCGAATTGTCCGTTCCCAGTTGGTTCACGAATTGGAAAACCAGGGTGGTTAAAGTATTGTCCGGGCCTGGTTGGTTAACGAATTGCCCGTCCTGGTTGGTTAACGAATTGTCCGGGTCAGGTTGGTTAACGAATTGCCAGGGTCTGGTTGGTTACCGAATTGTCCGGCCGGGTTGGTGCACTCATTGCCAGGACAGGGTTGGTTGACGAATTGCCCGTCCTGGTTGGTTAACGAATTGCCAGGGTCTGGTTGGTTACCGAATTGTCCGGCCGGGTTGGTGCACTCATTGCCAGGACAGGGTTGGTTGACGAATTGCCCGTCCTGGTTGGTTAACGAATTGCCAGGGTCTGGTTGGTTACCGAATTGTCCGGCCGGGTTGGTGCACTCATTGCCAGGACAGGGTTGGTTAACGAATTGTCAGGGTCAGGTTGGTTAACGAATTGCCATGGCCGGGTAGGCTAACGAATTGCCAGAGCCAGCTTGGTTAACGAATTGTCCGGCCGGGTTGGTTAACGAATTGTCCCGGCCAGGTTGGTTAACGAATTGCCAGAGCCAGCTTGGTTAACGAATTGTCCGGCCGGGTTGGTGCACTCATTGCCAGGACAAGGTTGGTTAACGAATTGCCCGGTTCCGAATGGTTAACGAATTGCCCGGTCCCGTTCGGTTCACGAATTGCCCGCCCGCTGATTGTTAACTTTTCGCACCGGCGGGGGATGGCTTGGGTAACGAGCCTCCAAGATCTGTCGGTTAACCATTTGCCCGGTGGCAATTCGTTAACCAAGTCCGCTCCGGAAGTCTGGATGGGGGTCGGATTTGCCGGCCGAGGCCGACCCGGAGTTCCAGAGGCTCGGCCGCCGGGGTCAGATTCGGCCGCCCCTTTGACACATGCAATTTCTGTACGGGGGCATTGGCGGGGTTCCTGCAGATATATAGGGAGGCCGTTTTCACGAGTTGTTGAAGTATTCGGTAGATGGCACCGGCCTCCCCAATTGGTTAACCCGGGCCACGCGGCAGCTTTTCCGCACGATTCCGAAGATTGCCGGTATGGATTTTCGGACAAATACCCAATTGCGGAAGTCTGTCAGCGGGACCTATTCGCAGGCCCATGCCGGCCGAGGGGCGGCATTTTCCGTATGACTACCGGTGCTCCGGCCGCCGAATGGAAACCTTGCCCGAATGAATTTCTGACAAAGTCCCGAGGCGGGAGCCAGTAAGGGGACGTATTCGGCGGGCCGTGCCGGCCGAGCGGCGGCATTTTCGGAGGGACAACCGCAGGTCCCGCCGTCGATCCGAGACCTTGGCTGAAGAGTCGAAAGTAATCTAAGTCCCGACTCGGAAGTCAGAATGAAGGCGACTTCGGGGCCCTCCTGCCGACCGAGGCGGCCGATCGACGGCGGCACTACCGGAGGGCCGCCCGCCGAGCCAGCCGCGTGCCCTCGGCGCCACGCCGGTTAACCAATTGCCGTCGGAAGCCTGTGAAGGTCGGATCTGCCCCGTCGGGCGGGCCCGAGGTCCCCCGCGACCGGCATGAGCTCCGGGCGTCGTGCCGCCGGTTTGACACATGTCATTGTTGCACGGTCTGTCGCGGCTCTGGTTAACGAGTTAGGCCCGGAAGTCACTATGGGGGTCGGATTTGCCCCGCCTGGCGGGGCCAGAGTGCGACCTTCCCGGCAGGACTTCCGGGAGGCATCCCGCCGACTTGACACATGCAATTTCTGTACGGGGGGATTGGCGGGGTTCCCGGAGATTTACGGGAACACGTTTTCCAGACACACTTAGCAGGGTGACTAGTGGTACGGTTGACACAGTGCAGAGTTCTAAGTGAGCCTTACTCAATTGTGACTCAGTAAGCGGGAGGCCGGGCGAGCTCCGACTTACAATGATAAAAGCTTTTTTTCGCTATTTCCGAAAAAAATGACAAAGTCCAAGAACGCAGCGGGGGCTGCGGACAGACAGAGTCTGAGCGCGGACCGCGGGCGGCGGCCGGCAGACCGACGGTGGCAAAAGCTTTTATATCGATCCGA
>NW_027276879.1:180000-192500 GCF_030028105.1 Mobula birostris | reverse complement strand
GCCGTGGAACCCGCCCGCCCGAAAGTCCCAAGTTGTGACTCGAGACATCGGGTAGGCGCGGGGAGCTCCGGTGGTCCGGCCGAAAATGCCGCCGCCCGGCCGGCACAGCCCTCCGAATCGGTCCCCAGGCGGACTTCCGCCAGTGGGAATTGGTCCGAAAATTCGTACGGGCAAAGTTGAGATTCGGCCGTAAATGCCGCCACGCGGCCCGGGTTAACGATGTGGGGAGGCCCGTGCCGCCTGTCGACCACTCCTCGGTGATCGTGAAAACCGCCTCCCCATATATCTGCAGGAACCCCGCCAATGCCCCCGTACAGAAATCGCATGTGTCAAAGGGGCGGCCGAACTGGACCCCGGCGGCCGGGGCTCTGGAACTCCCGGCCGGCAGTGGCCGGCAAATCCGACCCGCATCCGGACTTCCGAGCCAGACTTGGTTAACGAATTGCACCTGGGTAACCAAAACTCAACTGGACCACCCGATCTCCGGACACATGGTTCAAGCTCACACACCCACACGCCCACCCACCCACCCACCGCGCGGGCCCCGTGCGCCGTAGCATTGGAAGAGGTGGGCTGCGCCAGCTGGTTTTTTTTATCGAATTGTCAGGGTCCGGTCGGGTTAAGGATTTGACAGGGCCAGCTTGACGAAATTCAGTGCGGCGCGGGTAAACGGCGGCAGTAACTATGACTCTCTTAAGGTAAGGAGGGGGGGGCCCATGGGCCAGCAAGGAGTTTCTGATGAACATCGGCCGGGACATTTTGACGGCGGGGCAAGAACTAGTTGTTATTGAGGGCGAAGGGTTTGTCCTCAGCTGGTTGATTGTCGAATTGTCGGGACTGCCGGGCCGGTTAACGATTTGCCCGGCCGGCTTGGTTAACCATTTGCCCGAGCCGGGTTGGTTACCGAATTGTCAGGGTTGGGCTTGGTTAACCATTTGCCCGAGCCGGGTTGGTTAATGAATTGCCATGGCCGGGTTGGTTAACGAATTGTCGGGTTTGGGCTTGGTTAACGACTTGACCGTGCAGGGTTGGTTAACGCCTTGTCAGGAGCGTGCGCGGTTGGTTCACGAAGAGTGGGGGGCCCATGGGCCAGCAAGGAGTTTCTGATGAACATCGGCCGGGACATTTTGACGGCGGGGCAAGAACTAGTTGTTATTGAGGGCGAAGGGTTTGTCCTCAGCTGGTTGATTGTCGAATTGTCGGGACTGCCGGGCCGGTTAACGATTTGCCCGGCCGGCTTGGTTAACTATTTGCCCGGGCCGGGTTGGTTAACTAATTGTCAGGGTTGGGCTTGGTTAACCATTTGCCTGAGCCGGGTTGGTTAATGAATTGCCATGGCCGGGTTGATTAACGCATTGTCAGGGTTGGGCTTGGTTAACGATTTGCCCGAGCAGGGCGGGTGAACGCATTGTCAGGAGCGTGCGCGGTTGGTTCACGAAACTGCCTGTTCCGGGTTTCTAGAGCGTTGTCAGGCCCGGCCGGCCGGGTTAGCGGGTTGCCAGACCCAACTTGACGACATTCAGTGCGGCGCGGGTAAACGGCGGGAGTAACTATGACTCTCTTAAGGTAAGGAGGGGGGCCCATGGGCCAGCAAGGAGTTTCTGATGAACATCGGCCGGGACATTTCGACGGCGGGGCAAGACGTAGTTGTTTTTGAGGGCGAAGGGTTTGTCCTCAGCTGGTTGATTGCCGAATTGTCGGGACTGCCGGGCCGGTTACCGATTTGCCCGGCCGGCTTGGTTAACCATTTGCCCGAGCCGGGTTGGTTAGTGAATTGCCATGGCCGGGTTGGTTAACGCAGTTTCAGGGTTGGGCTTGATTAACGATTTGCCCGAGCAGGGTTGGCTAACGCACTGTCAGGAGCGTGCGCGGTTGGTTCACGAAACTGCCTGTTCCGGGTTTCTAGAGCGTTGTCAGGCCCGGCCGGCCGGGTTAGCGGGTTGCCAGACCCAACTTGACGACATTCAGTGCGGCGCGGGTAAACGGCGGGAGTAACTATGACTCTCTTAAGGTAAGGAGGGGGGCCCATGGGCCAGCAAGGAGTTTCTGATGAACATCGGCCGGGACATTTTGACGGCGGGGCAAGAACTAGTTGTTATTGAGGGCGAAGGGTTTGTCCTCAGCTGGTTGATTGTCGAATTGTCGGGACTGCCGGGCCGGTTAACGATTTGCCCGGCCGGCTTGGTTAACTATTTGCCCGGGCCGGGTTGGTTAACTAATTGTCAGGGTTGGGCTTGGTTAACCATTTGCCTGAGCCGGGTTGGTTAATGAATTGCCATGGCCGGGTTGATTAACGCATTGTCAGGGTTGGGCTTGGTTAACGATTTGCCCGAGCAGGGCGGGTGAACGCATTGTCAGGAGCGTGCGCGGTTGGTTCACGAAACTGCCTGTTCCGGGTTTCTAGAGCGTTGTCAGGCCCGGCCGGCCGGGTTAGCGGGTTGCCAGACCCAACTTGACGACATTCAGTGCGGCGCGGGTAAACGGCGGGAGTAACTATGACTCTCTTAAGGTAAGGAGGGGGGCCCATGGGCCAGCAAGGAGTTTCTGATGAACATCGGCCGGGACATTTCGACGGCGGGGCAAGACGTAGTTGTTTTTGAGGGCGAAGGGTTTGTCCTCAGCTGGTTGATTGTCGAATTGTCGGGACTGCCGGGCCGGTTAACGATTTGCCCGGCCGGCTTGGTTAACCATTTGCCCGAGCCGGGTTGGTTACCGAATTGTCAGGGTTGGGCTTGGTTAACCATTTGCCCGAGCCGGGTTGGTTAATGAATTGCCATGGCCGGGTTGGTTAACGCAGTTTCAGGGTTGGGCTTGATTAACGATTTGCCCGAGCAGGGTTGGCTAACGCACTGTCAGGAGCGTGCGCGGTTGGTTCACGAAACTGCCTGTTCCGGGTTTCTAGAGCGTTGTCAGGCCCGGCCGGCCGGGTTAGCGGGTTGCCAGACCCAACTTGACGACATTCAGTGCGGCGCGGGTAAACGGCGGGAGTAACTATGACTCTCTTAAGGTAAGGAGGGGGGCCCATGGGCCAGCAAGGAGTTTCTGATGAACATCGGCCGGGACATTTTGACGGCGGGGCAAGACGTAGTTGTTTTTGAGGGCGAAGGGTTTGTCCTCAGCTGGTTGATTGCCGAATTGTCGGGACTGCCGGGCCGGTTAACGATTTGCCCGGCCGGCTTGGTTAACCATTAGCCCGAGCCGGGTTGGTTACCGAATTGTCAGGGTTGGGCTTGGTTAACCATTTGCCCGAGCCGGGTTGGTTAATGAATTGCCATGGCCGGGTTGATTAACGCATTGTCAGGGTTGGGCTTGGTTAACGATTTGCCCGAGCAGGGCGGGTGAACGCATTGTCAGGAGCGTGCGCGGTTGGTTCACGAAACTGCCTGTTCCGGGTTTCTAGAGCGTTGTCAGGCCCGGCCGGCCGGGTTAGCGGGTTGCCAGACCCAACTTGACGACATTCAGTGCGGCGCGGGTAAACGGCGGGAGTAACTATGACTCTCTTAAGGTAAGGAGGGGGGCCCATGGGCCAGCAAGGAGTTTCTGATGAACATCGGCCGGGACATTTCGACGGCGGGGCAAGACGTAGTTGTTTTTGAGGGCGAAGGGTTTGTCCTCAGCTGGTTGATTGCCGAATTGTCGGGACTGCCGGGCCGGTTACCGATTTGCCCGGCCGGCTTGGTTAACCATTTGCCCGAGCCGGGTTGGTTAATGAATTGCCATGGCCGGGTTGGTTAACGCAGTTTCAGGGTTGGGCTTGATTAACGATTTGCCCGAGCAGGGTTGGCTAACGCACTGTCAGGAGCGTGCGCGGTTGGTTCACGAAACTGCCTGTTCCGGGTTTCTAGAGCGTTGTCAGGCCCGGCCGGCCGGGTTAGCGGGTTGCCAGACCCAACTTGACGACATTCAGTGCGGCGCGGGTAAACGGCGGGAGTAACTATGACTCTCTTAAGGTAAGGAGGGGGGCCCATGGGCCAGCAAGGAGTTTCTGATGAACATCGGCCGGGACATTTTGACGGCGGGGCAAGACGTAGTTGTTTTTGAGGGCGAAGGGTTTGTCCTCAGCTGGTTGATTGCCGAATTGTCGGGACTGCCGGGCCGGTTAACGATTTGCCCGGCCGGCTTGGTTAACCATTTGCCCGAGCCGGGTTGGTTACCGAATTGTCAGGGTTGGGCTTGGTTAACCATTTGCCCGAGCCGGGTTGGTTAATGAATTGCCATGGCCGGGTTGGTTAACGCAGTTTCAGGGTTGGGCTTGATTAACGATTTGCCCGAGCAGGGTTGGCTAACGCACTGTCAGGAGCGTGCGCGGTTGGTTCACGAAACTGCCTGTTCCGGGTTTCTAGAGCGTTGTCAGGCCCGGCCGGCCGGGTTAGCGGGTTGCCAGACCCAACTTGACGACATTCAGTGCGGCGCGGGTAAACGGCGGGAGTAACTATGACTCTCTTAAGGTAAGGAGGGGGGCCCATGGGCCAGCAAGGAGTTTCTGATGAACATCGGCCGGGACATTTCGACGGCGGGGCAAGACGTAGTTGTTTTTGAGGGCGAAGGGTTTGTCCTCAGCTGGTTGATTGTCGAATTGTCGGGACTGCCGGGCCGGTTAACGATTTGCCCGGCCGGCTTGGTTAACCATTTGCCCGAGCCGGGTTGGTTACCGAATTGTCAGGGTTGGGCTTGGTTAACCATTTGCCCGAGCCGGGTTGGTTAATGAATTGCCATGGCCGGGTTGGTTAACGCAGTTTCAGGGTTGGGCTTGATTAACGATTTGCCCGAGCAGGGTTGGCTAACGCACTGTCAGGAGCGTGCGCGGTTGGTTCACGAAACTGCCTGTTCCGGGTTTCTAGAGCGTTGTCAGGCCCGGCCGGCCGGGTTAGCGGGTTGCCAGACCCAACTTGACGACATTCAGTGCGGCGCGGGTAAACGGCGGGAGTAACTATGACTCTCTTAAGGTAAGGAGGGGGGCCCATGGGCCAGCAAGGAGTTTCTGATGAACATCGGCCGGGACATTTTGACGGCGGGGCAAGACGTAGTTGTTTTTGAGGGCGAAGGGTTTGTCCTCAGCTGGTTGATTGCCGAATTGTCGGGACTGCCGGGCCGGTTAACGATTTGCCCGGCCGGCTTGGTTAACCATTAGCCCGAGCCGGGTTGGTTACCGAATTGTCAGGGTTGGGCTTGGTTAACCATTTGCCCGAGCCGGGTTGGTTAATGAATTGCCATGGCCGGGTTGATTAACGCATTGTCAGGGTTGGGCTTGGTTAACGATTTGCCCGAGCAGGGCGGGTGAACGCATTGTCAGGAGCGTGCGCGGTTGGTTCACGAAACTGCCTGTTCCGGGTTTCTAGAGCGTTGTCAGGCCCGGCCGGCCGGGTTAGCGGGTTGCCAGACCCAACTTGACGACATTCAGTGCGGCGCGGGTAAACGGCGGGAGTAACTATGACTCTCTTAAGGTAAGGAGGGGGGCCCATGGGCCAGCAAGGAGTTTCTGATGAACATCGGCCGGGACATTTCGACGGCGGGGCAAGACGTAGTTGTTTTTGAGGGCGAAGGGTTTGTCCTCAGCTGGTTGATTGCCGAATTGTCGGGACTGCCGGGCCGGTTACCGATTTGCCCGGCCGGCTTGGTTAACCATTTGCCCGAGCCGGGTTGGTTAATGAATTGCCATGGCCGGGTTGGTTAACGCAGTTTCAGGGTTGGGCTTGATTAACGATTTGCCCGAGCAGGGTTGGCTAACGCACTGTCAGGAGCGTGCGCGGTTGGTTCACGAAACTGCCTGTTCCGGGTTTCTAGAGCGTTGTCAGGCCCGGCCGGCCGGGTTAGCGGGTTGCCAGACCCAACTTGACGACATTCAGTGCGGCGCGGGTAAACGGCGGGAGTAACTATGACTCTCTTAAGGTAAGGAGGGGGGCCCATGGGCCAGCAAGGAGTTTCTGATGAACATCGGCCGGGACATTTTGACGGCGGGGCAAGACGTAGTTGTTTTTGAGGGCGAAGGGTTTGTCCTCAGCTGGTTGATTGCCGAATTGTCGGGACTGCCGGGCCGGTTAACGATTTGCCCGGCCGGCTTGGTTAACCATTTGCCCGAGCCGGGTTGGTTACCGAATTGTCAGGGTTGGGCTTGGTTAACCATTTGCCCGAGCCGGGTTGGTTAATGAATTGCCATGGCCGGGTTGGTTAACGCAGTTTCAGGGTTGGGCTTGATTAACGATTTGCCCGAGCAGGGTTGGCTAACGCACTGTCAGGAGCGTGCGCGGTTGGTTCACGAAACTGCCTGTTCCGGGTTTCTAGAGCGTTGTCAGGCCCGGCCGGCCGGGTTAGCGGGTTGCCAGACCCAACTTGACGAAATTCAGTGCGGCGCGGGTAAACGGCGGGAGTAACTATGACTCTCTTAAGGTAAGGAGGGGGGCCCATGGGCCAGCAAGGAGTTTCTGATGAACATCGGCCGGGACATTTTGACGGCGGGGCAAGAACTAGTTGTTATTGAGGGCGAAGGGTTTGTCCTCAGCTGGTTGATTGTCGAATTGTCGGGACTGCCGGGCCGGTTAACGATTTGCCCGGCCGGCTTGGTTAACTATTTGCCCGGGCCGGGTTGGTTAACTAATTGTCAGGGTTGGGCTTGGTTAACCATTTGCCCGAGCCGGGTTGGTTAATGAATTGCCATGGCCGGGTTGATTAACGCATTGTCAGGGTTGGGCTTGGTTAACGATTTGCCCGAGCAGGGCGGGTGAACGCATTGTCAGGAGCGTGCGCGGTTGGTTCACGAAACTGCCTGTTCCGGGTTTCTAGAGCGTTGTCAGGCCCGGCCGGCCGGGTTAGCGGGTTGCCAGACCCAACTTGACGACATTCAGTGCGGCGCGGGTAAACGGCGGGAGTAACTATGACTCTCTTAAGGTAAGGAGGGGGGCCCATGGGCCAGCAAGGAGTTTCTGATGAACATCGGCCGGGACATTTCGACGGCGGGGCAAGACGTAGTTGTTTTTGAGGGCGAAGGGTTTGTCCTCAGCTGGTTGATTGCCGAATTGTCGGGACTGCCGGGCCGGTTACCGATTTGCCCGGCCGGCTTGGTTAACCATTTGCCCGAGCCGGGTTGGTTAATGAATTGCCATGGCCGGGTTGGTTAACGCAGTTTCAGGGTTGGGCTTGATTAACGATTTGCCCGAGCAGGGTTGGCTAACGCACTGTCAGGAGCGTGCGCGGTTGGTTCACGAAACTGCCTGTTCCGGGTTTCTAGAGCGTTGTCAGGCCCGGCCGGCCGGGTTAGCGGGTTGCCAGACCCAACTTGACGACATTCAGTGCGGCGCGGGTAAACGGCGGGAGTAACTATGACTCTCTTAAGGTAAGGAGGGGGGCCCATGGGCCAGCAAGGAGTTTCTGATGAACATCGGCCGGGACATTTTGACGGCGGGGCAAGACGTAGTTGTTTTTGAGGGCGAAGGGTTTGTCCTCAGCTGGTTGATTGCCGAATTGTCGGGACTGCCGGGCCGGTTAACGATTTGCCCGGCCGGCTTGGTTAACCATTTGCCCGAGCCGGGTTGGTTACCGAATTGTCAGGGTTGGGCTTGGTTAACCATTTGCCCGAGCCGGGTTGGTTAATGAATTGCCATGGCCGGGTTGGTTAACGCAGTTTCAGGGTTGGGCTTGATTAACGATTTGCCCGAGCAGGGTTGGCTAACGCACTGTCAGGAGCGTGCGCGGTTGGTTCACGAAACTGCCTGTTCCGGGTTTCTAGAGCGTTGTCAGGCCCGGCCGGCCGGGTTAGCGGGTTGCCAGACCCAACTTGACGAAATTCAGTGCGGCGCGGGTAAACGGCGGGAGTAACTATGACTCTCTTAAGGTAAGGAGGGGGGCCCATGGGCCAGCAAGGAGTTTCTGATGAACATCGGCCGGGACATTTTGACGGCGGGGCAAGAACTAGTTGTTATTGAGGGCGAAGGGTTTGTCCTCAGCTGGTTGATTGTCGAATAGTCGGGGCTGCCGGGCCGGTTACCGATTTGCCCGGCCGGCTTGGTTAACCATTTGCCCGGGCCGGGTTGGTTAACGAATTGTCAGGGTTGGGCTTGGTTAACCATTTGCCCGGGCCGGGTTGGTTAGCGAATTGCCATGGTTGGGTTGGTTAACGAATTGTCGGGTTTGGGCTTGGTTAACGACTTGACCGTGCAGGGTTGGTTAACGCCTTGTCAGGAGCGTGCGCGGTTGGTTCACGAAACTGCCTGTTCCGGGTTTCTAGAGCGTTGTCAGGCCCGGCCGGCCGGGTTAGCGGCTTGCCAGACCCAACTTAACGAAATTCATTGCAGCGCGGGTAATCGGCGGGAGTCGCTTGGTTAACGTTATGGCCGGGCCAGGCTGGTTAATCAATTGTCCAGGCCCGGTTGGTTACCCAATTGGCCAGGCCGGGGTGGATAACGAATTGGCCAGTCTCGGTTGGTTAACCAATTGCCCGGGCCGGGCCGGGTTGGTTAACGAATTGTCCGGGTCAGACTGGTTAATGAATTGGCATGTCCGAGTAGGTTAACGAATTGCCAGAGCCAGCTTGGTTAACGAATTGTCCGGCTGGGTTGGTGCACTCATTGCCAGGACAGGGTTGTTCAATGAATTGTCCGTTCCCAGTTGGTTCACGAATTGGCAAGGCCAGGGTGGTTAAGGAATTGTCCGGGCCAGGTTGGTTAACGAATTGCCCGTCCTGGCTGGTTAACGAATTGTCAGGGTCAGGTTGGTTAACGAATTGCCATGGCCGTGTAGGTTAACGAATTGCCAGAGCCAGCTTGGTTAACGAATTGTCCGGCCGGGTTGGTTAACGAATTGTCCGTTCCCAGTTGGTTCACGAATTGGCAAGGCCAGGGTGGTTAAGGAATTGTCCGGGCCAGGTTGGTTAACGAATTGCCCGTCCTGGCTGGTTAACGAATTGTCAGGGTCAGGTTGGTTAACGAATTGCCATGGCCGTGTAGGTTAACGAATTGCCAGAGCCAGCTTGGTTAACGAATTGTCCGGCCGGGTTGGTTAACGAATTGTCCGTTCCCAGTTGGTTCACGAATTGGCAAGGACAGGGTGGTTAACGAATTGTCCGGCCGGGTTGGTGCACTCATTGCCAGGACAGGGTTGGTTACCGAATTGTCCGTTCCCAGTTGGTTCACGAATTGGAAAACCAGGGTGGTTAAAGTATTGTCCGGGCCTGGTTGGTTAACGAATTGCCCGTCCTGGTTGGTTAACGAATTGTCCGGGTCAGGTTGGTTAACGAATTGCCAGGGTCTGGTTGGTTACCGAATTGTCCGGCCGGGTTGGTGCACTCATTGCCAGGACAGGGTTGGTTGACGAATTGCCCGTCCTGGTTGGTTAACGAATTGCCAGGGTCTGGTTGGTTACCGAATTGTCCGGCCGGGTTGGTGCACTCATTGCCAGGACAGGGTTGGTTGACGAATTGCCCGTCCTGGTTGGTTAACGAATTGCCAGGGTCTGGTTGGTTACCGAATTGTCCGGCCGGGTTGGTGCACTCATTGCCAGGACAGGGTTGGTTAACGAATTGTCAGGGTCAGGTTGGTTAACGAATTGCCATGGCCGGGTAGGCTAACGAATTGCCAGAGCCAGCTTGGTTAACGAATTGTCCGGCCGGGTTGGTTAACGAATTGTCCCGGCCAGGTTGGTTAACGAATTGCCAGAGCCAGCTTGGTTAACGAATTGTCCGGCCGGGTTGGTGCACTCATTGCCAGGACAAGGTTGGTTAACGAATTGCCCGGTTCCGAATGGTTAACGAATTGCCCGGTCCCGTTCGGTTCACGAATTGCCCGCCCGCTGATTGTTAACTTTTCGCACCGGCGGGGGATGGCTTGGGTAACGAGCCTCCAAGATCTGTCGGTTAACCATTTGCCCGGTGGCAATTCGTTAACCAAGTCCGCTCCGGAAGTCTGGATGGGGGTCGGATTTGCCGGCCGAGGCCGACCCGGAGTTCCAGAGGCTCGGCCGCCGGGGTCAGATTCGGCCGCCCCTTTGACACATGCAATTTCTGTACGGGGGCATTGGCGGGGTTCCTGCAGATATATAGGGAGGCCGTTTTCACGAGTTGTTGAAGTATTCGGTAGATGGCACCGGCCTCCCCAATTGGTTAACCCGGGCCACGCGGCAGCTTTTCCGCACGATTCCGAAGATTGCCGGTATGGATTTTCGGACAAATACCCAATTGCGGAAGTCTGTCAGCGGGACCTATTCGCAGGCCCATGCCGGCCGAGGGGCGGCATTTTCCGTATGACTACCGGTGCTCCGGCCGCCGAATGGAAACCTTGCCCGAATGAATTTCTGACAAAGTCCCGAGGCGGGAGCCAGTAAGGGGACGTATTCGGCGGGCCGTGCCGGCCGAGCGGCGGCATTTTCGGAGGGACAACCGCAGGTCCCGCCGTCGATCCGAGACCTTGGCTGAAGAGTCGAAAGTAATCTAAGTCCCGACTCGGAAGTCAGAATGAAGGCGACTTCGGGGCCCTCCTGCCGACCGAGGCGGCCGATCGACGGCGGCACTACCGGAGGGCCGCCCGCCGAGCCAGCCGCGTGCCCTCGGCGCCACGCCGGTTAACCAATTGCCGTCGGAAGCCTGTGAAGGTCGGATCTGCCCCGTCGGGCGGGCCCGAGGTCCCCCGCGACCGGCATGAGCTCCGGGCGTCGTGCCGCCGGTTTGACACATGTCATTGTTGCACGGTCTGTCGCGGCTCTGGTTAACGAGTTAGGCCCGGAAGTCACTATGGGGGTCGGATTTGCCCCGCCTGGCGGGGCCAGAGTGCGACCTTCCCGGCAGGACTTCCGGGAGGCATCCCGCCGACTTGACACATGCAATTTCTGTACGGGGGGATTGGCGGGGTTCCCGGAGATTTACGGGAACACGTTTTCCAGACACACTTAGCAGGGTGACTAGTGGTACGGTTGACACAGTGCAGAGTTCTAAGTGAGCCTTACTCAATTGTGACTCAGTAAGCGGGAGGCCGGGCGAGCTCCGACTTACAATGATAAAAGCTTTTTTTCGCTATTTCCGAAAAAAATGACAAAGTCCAAGAACGCAGCGGGGGCTGCGGACAGACAGAGTCTGAGCGCGGACCGCGGGCGGCGGCCGGCAGACCGACGGTGGCAAAAGCTTTTATATCGATCCGAAAAGCAAAGAGGCATTGTGTGTACCAAGACGGAGAAGGGACAAGCCTGCCGCTGGTGCCCTCGCGAGTGTCGTCTGCGTTAGACCTCTGTTCCCCGATCGATCCGGCTTGGTCGGTCCTACCTTTGGGAGAGGCCGAGTGGAAGCGACGGTCTCGACACGTGCGCCGAACTTCCGTGCTCGGCTCGTTACCATCTCCGGAGGTGGGCAGGTGGGTCTGCCGCGGGGCGGCCCGATTGCCGACCGAGGGCTTCATGCTTTGGGCGGAATTGACGTTGGGCATTCGCACGTTTGCACCACGATCGATTGACGGAGTCTCCCGCCGGCGGACGGGACTGCTGTGCGCATAGACGACGGGGGCCGGTCGAACGACCGTCGACCATCCCGAGAAGGCAGCTACACCCACGCGCATATACCTAGGCGGTGAAGGTGCGGACCTCACCGGCGCGATCGACGGGGTGGGATGGCGAGGCGTTCACCGGCGCGGCGTTAGGCCCTGGGCCGACGGAGGCGAGCGGCGACCGTCGACCGTCCTGAGAGCCAGCTCGGCGGAAGGGTGCGGGTGCGGACCTCACCCAGCGACGCGGCTCGATAGGGGATGGCGCGGCACTGCGACGACAGACATGGCCCGAGAGAGCAAGGGACGGGCGCGCCGGCCGCAGCAGCACTCTTTCGCGCCGTAGGGGCAAGGCGAAAGAGTCGGGAGAGTTCCATAGGCCAGAGTGGCAGGGAGATGCCCGGTTCAGCCTGACTCAACCGAAGCGTTGATCCTCGGTCACCAACGAGAGAAAGGAGAGGCTCTGCGCGCGCGGTGCTACCGACTGACGGCCGGCCGATGTGCGATTTCCAGAAGGTCGGGCGGCACCCGCGCGTTCCCTCCCCGCTCCAGCAGAGGCCGGAGACGTCCGGTCGCCAGAGCGGTCCGCGTGCAGCCTCCGGTTCCGCGAGAAGGCTAGTGTCCTCGGGACGAGGAGAGCCTTGTGAGCGGTCCGGCGGGCGGTGCAGCAAATTGTCGGTACGTTTCTCGGCATTGTCATATACGAATCCTGAGAGAGAAAGAGAAAAGGGGTGTCCGCGACGCGTACGTGGGCCAAGGGCGCGTGCGGCGCCGCGACACCCAGCGGATCCCTGCAATGGAGGGGACCGCCGATGGCTGAACCGAGCACCAACCTACCCCGGCGGCGGGGAGGCCACGTGCACGAGCGCGGCAGCTTACCTGGCGCACGACCGACCCCCCCCCCACCCCCTCGCGCATCTGGCGGCGGGCGGACGGGCGGGGCGCAGGCCAGCCGGGCGCAGCGGTCGGACAGATGAGAAAGTAGGCGGTGAAGGTAGAAAAAGCGCAGGCAGGCGCTGGTGGCGTTGGTCGGCGGCGGCCACG
>NW_027276879.1:145000-165000 GCF_030028105.1 Mobula birostris | reverse complement strand
CTTGACCGTGCAGGGTTGGTTAACGCCTTGTCAGGAGCGTGCGCGGTTGGTTCACGAAACTGCCTGTTCCGGGTTTCTAGAGCGTTGTCAGGCCCGGCCGGCCGGGTTAGCGGGTTGCCAGACCCAACTTGACGAAATTCAGTGCGGCGCGGGTAAACGGCGGCAGTAACTATGACTCTCTTAAGGTAAGGAGGGGGGCCCATGGGCCAGCAAGGAGGTTCTGATGAACATCGGCCGGGACATTTTGACGGCGGGGCAAGAACTAGTTGTTATTGAGGGCGAAGGGTTTGTCCTCAGCTGGTTGATTGTCGAATTGTCGGGACTGCCGGGCCGGTTAACGATTTGCCCGGCCGGCTTGGTTAACCATTTGCCCGAGCCGGGTTGGTTACCGAATTGTCAGGGTTGGGCTTGGTTAACCATTTGCCCGAGCCGGGTTGGTTAATGAATTGCCATGGCCGGGTTGGTTAACGAATTGTCGGTTTTGGGCTTGGTTAACGACTTGACCGTGCAGGGTTGGTTAACGCCTTGTCAGGAGCGTGCGCGGTTGGTTCACGAAACTGCCTGTTCCGGGTTTCTAGAGCGTTGTCAGGCCCGGCCGGCCGGGTTAGCGGGTTGCCAGACCCAACTTGACGAAATTCAGTGCGGCGCGGGTAAACGGCGGCAGTAACTATGACTCTCTTAAGGATAAGGAGGGGGGGCCCATGGGCCAGCAAGGAGTTTCTGATGAACATCGGCCGGGACATTTTGACGGCGGGGCAAGAACTAGTTGTTATTGAGGGCGAAGGGTTTGTCCTCAGCTGGTTGATTGTCGAATTGTCGGGACTGCCGGGCCGGTTAACCATTTGCCCGGCCGGCTTGGTTAACCATTTGCCCGAGCAGGGTTGGCTAACGCATTGTCAGGAGCGTGCGCGGTTGGTTCACGAAACTGCCTGTTCCGGGTTTCTAGAGCGTTGTCAGGCCCGGCCGGCCGGGTTAGCGGCTTGCCAGACCCAACTTGACGAAATTCAGTGCGGCGCGGGTAAACGGCGGGAGTAACTATGACTCTCTTAAGGTATGGAGGGGGGCCCATGGGCCAGCAAGGAGTTTCTGATGAACATCGGCCAGGACATTTTGACGGCGGGGCAAGACGTAGTTGTTATTGAGGGTGAAGGGTTTGTCCTCAGCTGGTTGATTGTCGAATAGTCGGGGCTGCCGGGCCGGTTACCGATTTGCCCGGCCGGCTTGGTTAACCATTTGCCCGGGCAGGGTTGGTTAACGAATTGTCAGGGTTGGGCTTGCTTAACCATTTGCCCGGGCCGGGTTGGTTAGCGAATTGCCATGGTTGGGTTGGTTAACGAATTGTCGGGTTTGGGCTTGGTTAACGATTTGCCCGAGCAGGGCGGGTGAACGCATTGTCAGGAGCGTGCGCGGTTGGTTCACGAAACTGCCTGTTCCGGGTTTCGAGAGCGTTGTCAGGCCCGGCCGGCCGGGTTAGCGGGTTGCCAGACCCAACTTGACGAAATTCAGTGCGGCGCGGGTAAACGGCGGGAGTAACTATGACTCTCTTAAGTCTCTTAAGGAGGGGGGGCCCATGGGCCAGCAAGGAGTTTCTGATGAACATCGGCCGGGACATTTTGACGGCGGGGCAAGAACTAGTTGTTATTGAGGGCGAAGGGTTTGTCCTCAGCTGGTTGATTGTCGAATTGTCGGGACTGCCGGGCCGGTTAACGATTTGCCCGGCCGGCTTGGTTAACCATTTGCCCGAGCCGGGTTGGTTACCGAATTGTCAGGGTTGGGCTTGGTTAACCATTTGCCCGAGCCGGGTTGGTTAATGAATTGCCATGGCCGGGTTGGTTAACGAATTGTCGGGTTTGGGCTTGGTTAACGACTTGACCGTGCAGGGTTGGTTAACGCCTTGTCAGGAGCGTGCGCGGTTGGTTCACGAAGAGTGGGGGGCCCATGGGCCAGCAAGGAGTTTCTGATGAACATCGGCCGGGACATTTTGACGGCGGGGCAAGAACTAGTTGTTATTGAGGGCGAAGGGTTTGTCCTCAGCTGGTTGATTGTCGAATTGTCGGGACTGCCGGGCCGGTTAACGATTTGCCCGGCCGGCTTGGTTAACCATTTGCCCGAGCCGGGTTGGTTACCGAATTGTCCGGGTTGGGCTTGGTTAACCATTTGTACGAGCCGGGTGGGTTAGTGAATTGCCATGGCCGGGTTGGTTAACGCAGTTTCAGGGTTGGGCTTGATTAACGATTTGCCCGAGCAGGGTTGGCTAACGCATTGTCAGGAGCGCGCGCGGTTGGTTCACGAAACTGCCTGTTCCGGGTTTCTAGAGCGTCGTCAGGCCCGGCCGGCCGGGTTAGCGGGTTGCCAGACCCAACTTGACGAAATTCAGGGCGGCGCGGGTAAACGGCGGGAGTAACTATGACTCTCTTAAGGTAAGGAGGGGGGCCCATGGGCCAGCAAGGAGTTTCTGATGAACATCGGCCGGGACATTTTGACGGCGGGGCAAGAACTAGTTGTTATTGAGGGCGAAGGGTTTGTCCTCAGCTGGTTGATTGTCGAATTGTCGGGACTGCCGGGCCGGTTAACGATTTGCCCGGCCGGCTTGGTTAACTATTTGCCCGGGCCGGGTTGGTTAACTAATTGTCAGGGTTGGGCTTGGTTAACCATTTGCCTGAGCCGGGTTGGTTAATGAATTGCCATGGCCGGGTTGATTAACGCATTGTCAGGGTTGGGCTTGGTTAACGATTTGCCCGAGCAGGGCGGGTGAACGCATTGTCAGGAGCGTGCGCGGTTGGTTCACGAAACTGCCTGTTCCGGGTTTCTAGAGCGTTGTCAGGCCCGGCCGGCCGGGTTAGCGGGTTGCCAGACCCAACTTGACGACATTCAGTGCGGCGCGGGTAAACGGCGGGAGTAACTATGACTCTCTTAAGGTAAGGAGGGGGGCCCATGGGCCAGCAAGGAGTTTCTGATGAACATCGGCCGGGACATTTCGACGGCGGGGCAAGACGTAGTTGTTTTTGAGGGCGAAGGGTTTGTCCTCAGCTGGTTGATTGCCGAATTGTCGGGACTGCCGGGCCGGTTACCGATTTGCCCGGCCGGCTTGGTTAACCATTTGCCCGAGCCGGGTTGGTTAGTGAATTGCCATGGCCGGGTTGGTTAACGCAGTTTCAGGGTTGGGCTTGATTAACGATTTGCCCGAGCAGGGTTGGCTAACGCACTGTCAGGAGCGTGCGCGGTTGGTTCACGAAACTGCCTGTTCCGGGTTTCTAGAGCGTTGTCAGGCCCGGCCGGCCGGGTTAGCGGGTTGCCAGACCCAACTTGACGACATTCAGTGCGGCGCGGGTAAACGGCGGGAGTAACTATGACTCTCTTAAGGTAAGGAGGGGGGCCCATGGGCCAGCAAGGAGTTTCTGATGAACATCGGCCGGGACATTTTGACGGCGGGGCAAGAACTAGTTGTTATTGAGGGCGAAGGGTTTGTCCTCAGCTGGTTGATTGTCGAATTGTCGGGACTGCCGGGCCGGTTAACGATTTGCCCGGCCGGCTTGGTTAACTATTTGCCCGGGCCGGGTTGGTTAACTAATTGTCAGGGTTGGGCTTGGTTAACCATTTGCCTGAGCCGGGTTGGTTAATGAATTGCCATGGCCGGGTTGATTAACGCATTGTCAGGGTTGGGCTTGGTTAACGATTTGCCCGAGCAGGGCGGGTGAACGCATTGTCAGGAGCGTGCGCGGTTGGTTCACGAAACTGCCTGTTCCGGGTTTCTAGAGCGTTGTCAGGCCCGGCCGGCCGGGTTAGCGGGTTGCCAGACCCAACTTGACGACATTCAGTGCGGCGCGGGTAAACGGCGGGAGTAACTATGACTCTCTTAAGGTAAGGAGGGGGGCCCATGGGCCAGCAAGGAGTTTCTGATGAACATCGGCCGGGACATTTCGACGGCGGGGCAAGACGTAGTTGTTTTTGAGGGCGAAGGGTTTGTCCTCAGCTGGTTGATTGTCGAATTGTCGGGACTGCCGGGCCGGTTAACGATTTGCCCGGCCGGCTTGGTTAACCATTTGCCCGAGCCGGGTTGGTTACCGAATTGTCAGGGTTGGGCTTGGTTACCCATTTGCCCGAGCCGGGTTGGTTAATGAATTGCCATGGCCGGGTTGGTTAACGCAGTTTCAGGGTTGGGCTTGATTAACGATTTGCCCGAGCAGGGTTGGCTAACGCACTGTCAGGAGCGTGCGCGGTTGGTTCACGAAACTGCCTGTTCCGGGTTTCTAGAGCGTTGTCAGGCCCGGCCGGCCGGGTTAGCGGGTTGCCAGACCCAACTTGACGACATTCAGTGCGGCGCGGGTAAACGGCGGGAGTAACTATGACTCTCTTAAGGTAAGGAGGGGGGCCCATGGGCCAGCAAGGAGTTTCTGATGAACATCGGCCGGGACATTTTGACGGCGGGGCAAGACGTAGTTGTTTTTGAGGGCGAAGGGTTTGTCCTCAGCTGGTTGATTGCCGAATTGTCGGGACTGCCGGGCCGGTTAACGATTTGCCCGGCCGGCTTGGTTAACCATTAGCCCGAGCCGGGTTGGTTACCGAATTGTCAGGGTTGGGCTTGGTTAACCATTTGCCCGAGCCGGGTTGGTTAATGAATTGCCATGGCCGGGTTGATTAACGCATTGTCAGGGTTGGGCTTGGTTAACGATTTGCCCGAGCAGGGCGGGTGAACGCATTGTCAGGAGCGTGCGCGGTTGGTTCACGAAACTGCCTGTTCCGGGTTTCTAGAGCGTTGTCAGGCCCGGCCGGCCGGGTTAGCGGGTTGCCAGACCCAACTTGACGACATTCAGTGCGGCGCGGGTAAACGGCGGGAGTAACTATGACTCTCTTAAGGTAAGGAGGGGGGCCCATGGGCCAGCAAGGAGTTTCTGATGAACATCGGCCGGGACATTTCGACGGCGGGGCAAGACGTAGTTGTTTTTGAGGGCGAAGGGTTTGTCCTCAGCTGGTTGATTGCCGAATTGTCGGGACTGCCGGGCCGGTTACCGATTTGCCCGGCCGGCTTGGTTAACCATTTGCCCGAGCCGGGTTGGTTAATGAATTGCCATGGCCGGGTTGGTTAACGCAGTTTCAGGGTTGGGCTTGATTAACGATTTGCCCGAGCAGGGTTGGCTAACGCACTGTCAGGAGCGTGCGCGGTTGGTTCACGAAACTGCCTGTTCCGGGTTTCTAGAGCGTTGTCAGGCCCGGCCGGCCGGGTTAGCGGGTTGCCAGACCCAACTTGACGACATTCAGTGCGGCGCGGGTAAACGGCGGGAGTAACTATGACTCTCTTAAGGTAAGGAGGGGGGCCCATGGGCCAGCAAGGAGTTTCTGATGAACATCGGCCGGGACATTTTGACGGCGGGGCAAGAACTAGTTGTTATTGAGGGCGAAGGGTTTGTCCTCAGCTGGTTGATTGTCGAATTGTCGGGACTGCCGGGCCGGTTAACGATTTGCCCGGCCGGCTTGGTTAACTATTTGCCCGGGCCGGGTTGGTTAACTAATTGTCAGGGTTGGGCTTGGTTAACCATTTGCCTGAGCCGGGTTGGTTAATGAATTGCCATGGCCGGGTTGATTAACGCATTGTCAGGGTTGGGCTTGGTTAACGATTTGCCCGAGCAGGGCGGGTGAACGCATTGTCAGGAGCGTGCGCGGTTGGTTCACGAAACTGCCTGTTCCGGGTTTCTAGAGCGTTGTCAGGCCCGGCCGGCCGGGTTAGCGGGTTGCCAGACCCAACTTGACGACATTCAGTGCGGCGCGGGTAAACGGCGGGAGTAACTATGACTCTCTTAAGGTAAGGAGGGGGGCCCATGGGCCAGCAAGGAGTTTCTGATGAACATCGGCCGGGACATTTCGACGGCGGGGCAAGACGTAGTTGTTTTTGAGGGCGAAGGGTTTGTCCTCAGCTGGTTGATTGTCGAATTGTCGGGACTGCCGGGCCGGTTAACGATTTGCCCGGCCGGCTTGGTTAACCATTTGCCCGAGCCGGGTTGGTTACCGAATTGTCAGGGTTGGGCTTGGTTACCCATTTGCCCGAGCCGGGTTGGTTAATGAATTGCCATGGCCGGGTTGGTTAACGCAGTTTCAGGGTTGGGCTTGATTAACGATTTGCCCGAGCAGGGTTGGCTAACGCACTGTCAGGAGCGTGCGCGGTTGGTTCACGAAACTGCCTGTTCCGGGTTTCTAGAGCGTTGTCAGGCCCGGCCGGCCGGGTTAGCGGGTTGCCAGACCCAACTTGACGACATTCAGTGCGGCGCGGGTAAACGGCGGGAGTAACTATGACTCTCTTAAGGTAAGGAGGGGGGCCCATGGGCCAGCAAGGAGTTTCTGATGAACATCGGCCGGGACATTTTGACGGCGGGGCAAGACGTAGTTGTTTTTGAGGGCGAAGGGTTTGTCCTCAGCTGGTTGATTGCCGAATTGTCGGGACTGCCGGGCCGGTTAACGATTTGCCCGGCCGGCTTGGTTAACCATTAGCCCGAGCCGGGTTGGTTACCGAATTGTCAGGGTTGGGCTTGGTTAACCATTTGCCCGAGCCGGGTTGGTTAATGAATTGCCATGGCCGGGTTGATTAACGCATTGTCAGGGTTGGGCTTGGTTAACGATTTGCCCGAGCAGGGCGGGTGAACGCATTGTCAGGAGCGTGCGCGGTTGGTTCACGAAACTGCCTGTTCCGGGTTTCTAGAGCGTTGTCAGGCCCGGCCGGCCGGGTTAGCGGGTTGCCAGACCCAACTTGACGACATTCAGTGCGGCGCGGGTAAACGGCGGGAGTAACTATGACTCTCTTAAGGTAAGGAGGGGGGCCCATGGGCCAGCAAGGAGTTTCTGATGAACATCGGCCGGGACATTTCGACGGCGGGGCAAGACGTAGTTGTTTTTGAGGGCGAAGGGTTTGTCCTCAGCTGGTTGATTGCCGAATTGTCGGGACTGCCGGGCCGGTTACCGATTTGCCCGGCCGGCTTGGTTAACCATTTGCCCGAGCCGGGTTGGTTAATGAATTGCCATGGCCGGGTTGGTTAACGCAGTTTCAGGGTTGGGCTTGATTAACGATTTGCCCGAGCAGGGTTGGCTAACGCACTGTCAGGAGCGTGCGCGGTTGGTTCACGAAACTGCCTGTTCCGGGTTTCTAGAGCGTTGTCAGGCCCGGCCGGCCGGGTTAGCGGGTTGCCAGACCCAACTTGACGACATTCAGTGCGGCGCGGGTAAACGGCGGGAGTAACTATGACTCTCTTAAGGTAAGGAGGGGGGCCCATGGGCCAGCAAGGAGTTTCTGATGAACATCGGCCGGGACATTTTGACGGCGGGGCAAGAACTAGTTGTTATTGAGGGCGAAGGGTTTGTCCTCAGCTGGTTGATTGTCGAATTGTCGGGACTGCCGGGCCGGTTAACGATTTGCCCGGCCGGCTTGGTTAACTATTTGCCCGGGCCGGGTTGGTTAACTAATTGTCAGGGTTGGGCTTGGTTAACCATTTGCCTGAGCCGGGTTGGTTAATGAATTGCCATGGCCGGGTTGATTAACGCATTGTCAGGGTTGGGCTTGGTTAACGATTTGCCCGAGCAGGGCGGGTGAACGCATTGTCAGGAGCGTGCGCGGTTGGTTCACGAAACTGCCTGTTCCGGGTTTCTAGAGCGTTGTCAGGCCCGGCCGGCCGGGTTAGCGGGTTGCCAGACCCAACTTGACGACATTCAGTGCGGCGCGGGTAAACGGCGGGAGTAACTATGACTCTCTTAAGGTAAGGAGGGGGGCCCATGGGCCAGCAAGGAGTTTCTGATGAACATCGGCCGGGACATTTCGACGGCGGGGCAAGACGTAGTTGTTTTTGAGGGCGAAGGGTTTGTCCTCAGCTGGTTGATTGTCGAATTGTCGGGACTGCCGGGCCGGTTAACGATTTGCCCGGCCGGCTTGGTTAACCATTTGCCCGAGCCGGGTTGGTTACCGAATTGTCAGGGTTGGGCTTGGTTAACCATTTGCCCGAGCCGGGTTGGTTAATGAATTGCCATGGCCGGGTTGGTTAACGAATTGTCGGTTTTGGGCTTGGTTAACGACTTGACCGTGCAGGGTTGGTTAACGCCTTGTCAGGAGCGTGCGCGGTTGGTTCACGAAACTGCCTGTTCCGGGTTTCTAGAGCGTTGTCAGGCCCGGCCGGCCGGGTTAGCGGGTTGCCAGACCCAACTTGACGAAATTCAGTGCGGCGCGGGTAAACGGCGGCAGTAACTATGACTCTCTTAAGGATAAGGAGGGGGGGCCCATGGGCCAGCAAGGAGTTTCTGATGAACATCGGCCGGGACATTTTGACGGCGGGGCAAGAACTAGTTGTTATTGAGGGCGAAGGGTTTGTCCTCAGCTGGTTGATTGTCGAATTGTCGGGACTGCCGGGCCGGTTAACGATTTGCCCGGCCGGCTTGGTTAACCATTTGCCCGAGCCGGGTTGGTTACCGAATTGTCAGGGTTGGGCTTGGTTAACCATTTGCCCGAGCCGGGTTGGTTAATGAATTGCCATGGCCGGGTTGGTTAACGAATTGTCGGGTTTGGGCTTGGTTAACGACTTGACCGTGCAGGGTTGGTTAACGCCTTGTCAGGAGCGTGCGCGGTTGGTTCACGAAGAGTGGGGGGCCCATGGGCCAGCAAGGAGTTTCTGATGAACATCGGCCGGGACATTTTGACGGCGGGGCAAGAACTAGTTGTTATTGAGGGCGAAGGGTTTGTCCTCAGCTGGTTGATTGTCGAATTGTCGGGACTGCCGGGCCGGTTAACGATTTGCCCGGCCGGCTTGGTTAACTATTTGCCCGGGCCGGGTTGGTTAACTAATTGTCAGGGTTGGGCTTGGTTAACCATTTGCCTGAGCCGGGTTGGTTAATGAATTGCCATGGCCGGGTTGGTTAACGAATTGTCGGTTTTGGGCTTGGTTAACGACTTGACCGTGCAGGGTTGGTTAACGCCTTGTCAGGAGCGTGCGCGGTTGGTTCACGAAACTGCCTGTTCCGGGTTTCTAGAGCGTTGTCAGGCCCGGCCGGCCGGGTTAGCGGGTTGCCAGACCCAACTTGACGAAATTCAGTGCGGCGCGGGTAAACGGCGGCAGTAACTATGACTCTCTTAAGGTAAGGAGGGGGGCCCATGGGCCAGCAAGGAGGTTCTGATGAACATCGGCCGGGACATTTTGACGGCGGGGCAAGAACTAGTTGTTATTGAGGGCGAAGGGTTTGTCCTCAGCTGGTTGATTGTCGAATTGTCGGGACTGCCGGGCCGGTTAACGATTTGCCCGGCCGGCTTGGTTAACCATTTGCCCGAGCCGGGTTGGTTACCGAATTGTCAGGGTTGGGCTTGGTTAACCATTTGCCCGAGCCGGGTTGGTTAATGAATTGCCATGGCCGGGTTGGTTAACGAATTGTCGGTTTTGGGCTTGGTTAACGACTTGACCGTGCAGGGTTGGTTAACGCCTTGTCAGGAGCGTGCGCGGTTGGTTCACGAAACTGCCTGTTCCGGGTTTCTAGAGCGTTGTCAGGCCCGGCCGGCCGGGTTAGCGGGTTGCCAGACCCAACTTGACGAAATTCAGTGCGGCGCGGGTAAACGGCGGCAGTAACTATGACTCTCTTAAGGATAAGGAGGGGGGGCCCATGGGCCAGCAAGGAGTTTCTGATGAACATCGGCCGGGACATTTTGACGGCGGGGCAAGAACTAGTTGTTATTGAGGGCGAAGGGTTTGTCCTCAGCTGGTTGATTGTCGAATTGTCGGGACTGCCGGGCCGGTTAACCATTTGCCCGGCCGGCTTGGTTAACCATTTGCCCGAGCAGGGTTGGCTAACGCATTGTCAGGAGCGTGCGCGGTTGGTTCACGAAACTGCCTGTTCCGGGTTTCTAGAGCGTTGTCAGGCCCGGCCGGCCGGGTTAGCGGCTTGCCAGACCCAACTTGACGAAATTCAGTGCGGCGCGGGTAAACGGCGGGAGTAACTATGACTCTCTTAAGGTATGGAGGGGGGCCCATGGGCCAGCAAGGAGTTTCTGATGAACATCGGCCAGGACATTTTGACGGCGGGGCAAGACGTAGTTGTTATTGAGGGTGAAGGGTTTGTCCTCAGCTGGTTGATTGTCGAATAGTCGGGGCTGCCGGGCCGGTTACCGATTTGCCCGGCCGGCTTGGTTAACCATTTGCCCGGGCAGGGTTGGTTAACGAATTGTCAGGGTTGGGCTTGCTTAACCATTTGCCCGGGCCGGGTTGGTTAGCGAATTGCCATGGTTGGGTTGGTTAACGAATTGTCGGGTTTGGGCTTGGTTAACGATTTGCCCGAGCAGGGCGGGTGAACGCATTGTCAGGAGCGTGCGCGGTTGGTTCACGAAACTGCCTGTTCCGGGTTTCGAGAGCGTTGTCAGGCCCGGCCGGCCGGGTTAGCGGGTTGCCAGACCCAACTTGACGAAATTCAGTGCGGCGCGGGTAAACGGCGGGAGTAACTATGACTCTCTTAAGTCTCTTAAGGAGGGGGGGCCCATGGGCCAGCAAGGAGTTTCTGATGAACATCGGCCGGGACATTTTGACGGCGGGGCAAGAACTAGTTGTTATTGAGGGCGAAGGGTTTGTCCTCAGCTGGTTGATTGTCGAATTGTCGGGACTGCCGGGCCGGTTAACGATTTGCCCGGCCGGCTTGGTTAACCATTTGCCCGAGCCGGGTTGGTTACCGAATTGTCAGGGTTGGGCTTGGTTAACCATTTGCCCGAGCCGGGTTGGTTAATGAATTGCCATGGCCGGGTTGGTTAACGAATTGTCGGGTTTGGGCTTGGTTAACGACTTGACCGTGCAGGGTTGGTTAACGCCTTGTCAGGAGCGTGCGCGGTTGGTTCACGAAGAGTGGGGGGCCCATGGGCCAGCAAGGAGTTTCTGATGAACATCGGCCGGGACATTTTGACGGCGGGGCAAGAACTAGTTGTTATTGAGGGCGAAGGGTTTGTCCTCAGCTGGTTGATTGTCGAATTGTCGGGACTGCCGGGCCGGTTAACGATTTGCCCGGCCGGCTTGGTTAACCATTTGCCCGAGCCGGGTTGTTTACCGAATTGTCCGGGTTGGGCTTGGTTAACCATTTGTACGAGCCGGGTGGGTTAGTGAATTGCCATGGCCGGGTTGGTTAACGCAGTTTCAGGGTTGGGCTTGATTAACGATTTGCCCGAGCAGGGTTGGCTAACGCATTGTCAGGAGCGCGCGCGGTTGGTTCACGAAACTGCCTGTTCCGGGTTTCTAGAGCGTCGTCAGGCCCGGCCGGCCGGGTTAGCGGGTTGCCAGACCCAACTTGACGAAATTCAGGGCGGCGCGGGTAAACGGCGGGAGTAACTATGACTCTCTTAAGGTAAGGAGGGGGGCCCATGGGCCAGCAAGGAGTTTCTGATGAACATCGGCCGGGACATTTTGACGGCGGGGCAAGAACTAGTTGTTATTGAGGGCGAAGGGTTTGTCCTCAGCTGGTTGATTGTCGAATTGTCGGGACTGCCGGGCCGGTTAACGATTTGCCCGGCCGGCTTGGTTAACTATTTGCCCGGGCCGGGTTGGTTAACTAATTGTCAGGGTTGGGCTTGGTTAACCATTTGCCTGAGCCGGGTTGGTTAATGAATTGCCATGGCCGGGTTGATTAACGCATTGTCAGGGTTGGGCTTGGTTAACGATTTGCCCGAGCAGGGCGGGTGAACGCATTGTCAGGAGCGTGCGCGGTTGGTTCACGAAACTGCCTGTTCCGGGTTTCTAGAGCGTTGTCAGGCCCGGCCGGCCGGGTTAGCGGGTTGCCAGACCCAACTTGACGACATTCAGTGCGGCGCGGGTAAACGGCGGGAGTAACTATGACTCTCTTAAGGTAAGGAGGGGGGCCCATGGGCCAGCAAGGAGTTTCTGATGAACATCGGCCGGGACATTTCGACGGCGGGGCAAGACGTAGTTGTTTTTGAGGGCGAAGGGTTTGTCCTCAGCTGGTTGATTGCCGAATTGTCGGGACTGCCGGGCCGGTTACCGATTTGCCCGGCCGGCTTGGTTAACCATTTGCCCGAGCCGGGTTGGTTAGTGAATTGCCATGGCCGGGTTGGTTAACGCAGTTTCAGGGTTGGGCTTGATTAACGATTTGCCCGAGCAGGGTTGGCTAACGCACTGTCAGGAGCGTGCGCGGTTGGTTCACGAAACTGCCTGTTCCGGGTTTCTAGAGCGTTGTCAGGCCCGGCCGGCCGGGTTAGCGGGTTGCCAGACCCAACTTGACGACATTCAGTGCGGCGCGGGTAAACGGCGGGAGTAACTATGACTCTCTTAAGGTAAGGAGGGGGGCCCATGGGCCAGCAAGGAGTTTCTGATGAACATCGGCCGGGACATTTTGACGGCGGGGCAAGAACTAGTTGTTATTGAGGGCGAAGGGTTTGTCCTCAGCTGGTTGATTGTCGAATTGTCGGGACTGCCGGGCCGGTTAACGATTTGCCCGGCCGGCTTGGTTAACTATTTGCCCGGGCCGGGTTGGTTAACTAATTGTCAGGGTTGGGCTTGGTTAACCATTTGCCTGAGCCGGGTTGGTTAATGAATTGCCATGGCCGGGTTGATTAACGCATTGTCAGGGTTGGGCTTGGTTAACGATTTGCCCGAGCAGGGCGGGTGAACGCATTGTCAGGAGCGTGCGCGGTTGGTTCACGAAACTGCCTGTTCCGGGTTTCTAGAGCGTTGTCAGGCCCGGCCGGCCGGGTTAGCGGGTTGCCAGACCCAACTTGACGACATTCAGTGCGGCGCGGGTAAACGGCGGGAGTAACTATGACTCTCTTAAGGTAAGGAGGGGGGCCCATGGGCCAGCAAGGAGTTTCTGATGAACATCGGCCGGGACATTTCGACGGCGGGGCAAGACGTAGTTGTTTTTGAGGGCGAAGGGTTTGTCCTCAGCTGGTTGATTGTCGAATTGTCGGGACTGCCGGGCCGGTTAACGATTTGCCCGGCCGGCTTGGTTAACCATTTGCCCGAGCCGGGTTGGTTACCGAATTGTCAGGGTTGGGCTTGGTTAACCATTTGCCCGAGCCGGGTTGGTTAATGAATTGCCATGGCCGGGTTGGTTAACGCAGTTTCAGGGTTGGGCTTGATTAACGATTTGCCCGAGCAGGGTTGGCTAACGCACTGTCAGGAGCGTGCGCGGTTGGTTCACGAAACTGCCTGTTCCGGGTTTCTAGAGCGTTGTCAGGCCCGGCCGGCCGGGTTAGCGGGTTGCCAGACCCAACTTGACGACATTCAGTGCGGCGCGGGTAAACGGCGGGAGTAACTATGACTCTCTTAAGGTAAGGAGGGGGGCCCATGGGCCAGCAAGGAGTTTCTGATGAACATCGGCCGGGACATTTTGACGGCGGGGCAAGACGTAGTTGTTTTTGAGGGCGAAGGGTTTGTCCTCAGCTGGTTGATTGCCGAATTGTCGGGACTGCCGGGCCGGTTAACGATTTGCCCGGCCGGCTTGGTTAACCATTAGCCCGAGCCGGGTTGGTTACCGAATTGTCAGGGTTGGGCTTGGTTAACCATTTGCCCGAGCCGGGTTGGTTAATGAATTGCCATGGCCGGGTTGATTAACGCATTGTCAGGGTTGGGCTTGGTTAACGATTTGCCCGAGCAGGGCGGGTGAACGCATTGTCAGGAGCGTGCGCGGTTGGTTCACGAAACTGCCTGTTCCGGGTTTCTAGAGCGTTGTCAGGCCCGGCCGGCCGGGTTAGCGGGTTGCCAGACCCAACTTGACGACATTCAGTGCGGCGCGGGTAAACGGCGGGAGTAACTATGACTCTCTTAAGGTAAGGAGGGGGGCCCATGGGCCAGCAAGGAGTTTCTGATGAACATCGGCCGGGACATTTCGACGGCGGGGCAAGACGTAGTTGTTTTTGAGGGCGAAGGGTTTGTCCTCAGCTGGTTGATTGCCGAATTGTCGGGACTGCCGGGCCGGTTACCGATTTGCCCGGCCGGCTTGGTTAACCATTTGCCCGAGCCGGGTTGGTTAATGAATTGCCATGGCCGGGTTGGTTAACGCAGTTTCAGGGTTGGGCTTGATTAACGATTTGCCCGAGCAGGGTTGGCTAACGCACTGTCAGGAGCGTGCGCGGTTGGTTCACGAAACTGCCTGTTCCGGGTTTCTAGAGCGTTGTCAGGCCCGGCCGGCCGGGTTAGCGGGTTGCCAGACCCAACTTGACGACATTCAGTGCGGCGCGGGTAAACGGCGGGAGTAACTATGACTCTCTTAAGGTAAGGAGGGGGGCCCATGGGCCAGCAAGGAGTTTCTGATGAACATCGGCCGGGACATTTTGACGGCGGGGCAAGACGTAGTTGTTTTTGAGGGCGAAGGGTTTGTCCTCAGCTGGTTGATTGTCGAATTGTCGGGACTGCCGGGCCGGTTAACGATTTGCCCGGCCGGCTTGGTTAACCATTTGCCCGAGCCGGGTTGGTTACCGAATTGTCAGGGTTGGGCTTGGTTAACCATTTGCCCGAGCCGGGTTGGTTAATGAATTGCCATGGCCGGGTTGGTTAACGAATTGTCGGTTTTGGGCTTGGTTAACGACTTGACCGTGCAGGGTTGGTTAACGCCTTGTCAGGAGCGTGCGCGGTTGGTTCACGAAACTGCCTGTTCCGGGTTTCTAGAGCGTTGTCAGGCCCGGCCGGCCGGGTTAGCGGGTTGCCAGACCCAACTTGACGAAATTCAGTGCGGCGCGGGTAAACGGCGGCAGTAACTATGACTCTCTTAAGGATAAGGAGGGGGGGCCCATGGGCCAGCAAGGAGTTTCTGATGAACATCGGCCGGGACATTTTGACGGCGGGGCAAGAACTAGTTGTTATTGAGGGCGAAGGGTTTGTCCTCAGCTGGTTGATTGTCGAATTGTCGGGACTGCCGGGCCGGTTAACGATTTGCCCGGCCGGCTTGGTTAACCATTTGCCCGAGCCGGGTTGGTTACCGAATTGTCAGGGTTGGGCTTGGTTAACCATTTGCCCGAGCCGGGTTGGTTAATGAATTGCCATGGCCGGGTTGGTTAACGAATTGTCGGTTTTGGGCTTGGTTAACGACTTGACCGTGCAGGGTTGGTTAACGCCTTGTCAGGAGCGTGCGCGGTTGGTTCACGAAACTGCCTGTTCCGGGTTTCTAGAGCGTTGTCAGGCCCGGCCGGCCGGGTTAGCGGGTTGCCAGACCCAACTTGACGAAATTCAGTGCGGCGCGGGTAAACGGCGGCAGTAACTATGACTCTCTTAAGGATAAGGAGGGGGGGCCCATGGGCCAGCAAGGAGTTTCTGATGAACATCGGCCGGGACATTTTGACGGCGGGGCAAGAACTAGTTGTTATTGAGGGCGAAGGGTTTGTCCTCAGCTGGTTGATTGTCGAATTGTCGGGACTGCCGGGCCGGTTAACGATTTGCCCGGCCGGCTTGGTTAACCATTTGCCCGAGCCGGGTTGGTTACCGAATTGTCAGGGTTGGGCTTGGTTAACCATTTGCCCGAGCCGGGTTGGTTAATGAATTGCCATGGCCGGGTTGGTTAACGAATTGTCGGTTTTGGGCTTGGTTAACGACTTGACCGTGCAGGGTTGGTTAACGCCTTGTCAGGAGCGTGCGCGGTTGGTTCACGAAACTGCCTGTTCCGGGTTTCTAGAGCGTTGTCAGGCCCGGCCGGCCGGGTTAGCGGGTTGCCAGACCCAACTTGACGAAATTCAGTGCGGCGCGGGTAAACGGCGGCAGTAACTATGACTCTCTTAAGGATAAGGAGGGGGGGCCCATGGGCCAGCAAGGAGTTTCTGATGAACATCGGCCGGGACATTTTGACGGCGGGGCAAGAACTAGTTGTTATTGAGGGCGAAGGGTTTGTCCTCAGCTGGTTGATTGTCGAATTGTCGGGACTGCCGGGCCGGTTAACGATTTGCCCGGCCGGCTTGGTTAACCATTTGCCCGAGCCGGGTTGGTTACCGAATTGTCAGGGTTGGGCTTGGTTAACCATTTGCCCGAGCCGGGTTGGTTAATGAATTGCCATGGCCGGGTTGGTTAACGAATTGTCGGGTTTGGGCTTGGTTAACGACTTGACCGTGCAGGGTTGGTTAACGCCTTGTCAGGAGCGTGCGCGGTTGGTTCACGAAGAGTGGGGGGCCCATGGGCCAGCAAGGAGTTTCTGATGAACATCGGCCGGGACATTTTGACGGCGGGGCAAGAACTAGTTGTTATTGAGGGCGAAGGGTTTGTCCTCAGCTGGTTGATTGTCGAATTGTCGGGACTGCCGGGCCGGTTAACGATTTGCCCGGCCGGCTTGGTTAACCATTTGCCCGAGCCGGGTTGGTTACCGAATTGTCAGGGTTGGGCTTGGTTAACCATTTGCCCGAGCCGGGTTGGTTAATGAATTGCCATGGCCGGGTTGGTTAACGCAGTTTCAGGGTTGGGCTTGATTAACGATTTGCCCGAGCAGGGTTGGCTAACGCACTGTCAGGAGCGTGCGCGGTTGGTTCACGAAACTGCCTGTTCCGGGTTTCTAGAGCGTTGTCAGGCCCGGCCGGCCGGGTTAGCGGGTTGCCAGACCCAACTTGACGAAATTCAGTGCGGCGCGGGTAAACGGCGGGAGTAACTATGACTCTCTTAAGGTAAGGAGGGGGGCCCATGGGCCAGCAAGGAGTTTCTGATGAACATCGGCCGGGACATTTTGACGGCGGGGCAAGAACTAGTTGTTATTGAGGGCGAAGGGTTTGTCCTCAGCTGGTTGATTGTCGAATAGTCGGGGCTGCCGGGCCGGTTACCGATTTGCCCGGCCGGCTTGGTTAACCATTTGCCCGGGCCGGGTTGGTTAACGAATTGTCAGGGTTGGGCTTGGTTAACCATTTGCCCGGGCCGGGTTGGTTAGCGAATTGCCATGGTTGGGTTGGTTAACGAATTGTCGGGTTTGGGCTTGGTTAACGACTTGACCGTGCAGGGTTGGTTAACGCCTTGTCAGGAGCGTGCGCGGTTGGTTCACGAAACTGCCTGTTCCGGGTTTCTAGAGCGTTGTCAGGCCCGGCCGGCCGGGTTAGCGGCTTGCCAGACCCAACTTAACGAAATTCATTGCAGCGCGGGTAATCGGCGGGAGTCGCTTGGTTAACGTTATGGCCGGGCCAGGCTGGTTAATCAATTGTCCAGGCCCGGTTGGTTACCCAATTGGCCAGGCCGGGGTGGATAACGAATTGGCCAGTCTCGGTTGGTTAACCAATTGCCCGGGCCGGGCCGGGTTGGTTAACGAATTGTCCGGGTCAGACTGGTTAATGAATTGGCATGTCCGAGTAGGTTAACGAATTGCCAGAGCCAGCTTGGTTAACGAATTGTCCGGCTGGGTTGGTGCACTCATTGCCAGGACAGGGTTGTTCAATGAATTGTCCGTTCCCAGTTGGTTCACGAATTGGCAAGGCCAGGGTGGTTAAGGAATTGTCCGGGCCAGGTTGGTTAACGAATTGCCCGTCCTGGCTGGTTAACGAATTGTCAGGGTCAGGTTGGTTAACGAATTGCCATGGCCGTGTAGGTTAACGAATTGCCAGAGCCAGCTTGGTTAACGAATTGTCCGGCCGGGTTGGTTAACGAATTGTCCGTTCCCAGTTGGTTCACGAATTGGCAAGGCCAGGGTGGTTAAGGAATTGTCCGGGCCAGGTTGGTTAACGAATTGCCCGTCCTGGCTGGTTAACGAATTGTCAGGGTCAGGTTGGTTAACGAATTGCCATGGCCGTGTAGGTTAACGAATTGCCAGAGCCAGCTTGGTTAACGAATTGTCCGGCCGGGTTGGTTAACGAATTGTCCGTTCCCAGTTGGTTCACGAATTGGCAAGGACAGGGTGGTTAACGAATTGTCCGGCCGGGTTGGTGCACTCATTGCCAGGACAGGGTTGGTTACCGAATTGTCCGTTCCCAGTTGGTTCACGAATTGGAAAACCAGGGTGGTTAAAGTATTGTCCGGGCCTGGTTGGTTAACGAATTGCCCGTCCTGGTTGGTTAACGAATTGTCCGGGTCAGGTTGGTTAACGAATTGCCAGGGTCTGGTTGGTTACCGAATTGTCCGGCCGGGTTGGTGCACTCATTGCCAGGACAGGGTTGGTTGACGAATTGCCCGTCCTGGTTGGTTAACGAATTGCCAGGGTCTGGTTGGTTACCGAATTGTCCGGCCGGGTTGGTGCACTCATTGCCAGGACAGGGTTGGTTGACGAATTGCCCGTCCTGGTTGGTTAACGAATTGCCAGGGTCTGGTTGGTTACCGAATTGTCCGGCCGGGTTGGTGCACTCATTGCCAGGACAGGGTTGGTTAACGAATTGTCAGGGTCAGGTTGGTTAACGAATTGCCATGGCCGGGTAGGCTAACGAATTGCCAGAGCCAGCTTGGTTAACGAATTGTCCGGCCGGGTTGGTTAACGAATTGTCCCGGCCAGGTTGGTTAACGAATTGCCAGAGCCAGCTTGGTTAACGAATTGTCCGGCCGGGTTGGTGCACTCATTGCCAGGACAAGGTTGGTTAACGAATTGCCCGGTTCCGAATGGTTAACGAATTGCCCGGTCCCGTTCGGTTCACGAATTGCCCGCCCGCTGATTGTTAACTTTTCGCACCGGCGGGGGATGGCTTGGGTAACGAGCCTCCAAGATCTGTCGGTTAACCATTTGCCCGGTGGCAATTCGTTAACCAAGTCCGCTCCGGAAGTCTGGATGGGGGTCGGATTTGCCGGCCGAGGCCGACCCGGAGTTCCAGAGGCTCGGCCGCCGGGGTCAGATTCGGCCGCCCCTTTGACACATGCAATTTCTGTACGGGGGCATTGGCGGGGTTCCTGCAGATATATAGGGAGGCCGTTTTCACGAGTTGTTGAAGTATTCGGTAGATGGCACCGGCCTCCCCAATTGGTTAACCCGGGCCACGCGGCAGCTTTTCCGCACGATTCCGAAGATTGCCGGTATGGATTTTCGGACAAATACCCAATTGCGGAAGTCTGTCAGCGGGACCTATTCGCAGGCCCATGCCGGCCGAGGGGCGGCATTTTCCGTATGACTACCGGTGCTCCGGCCGCCGAATGGAAACCTTGCCCGAATGAATTTCTGACAAAGTCCCGAGGCGGGAGCCAGTAAGGGGACGTATTCGGCGGGCCGTGCCGGCCGAGCGGCGGCATTTTCGGAGGGACAACCGCAGGTCCCGCCGTCGATCCGAGACCTTGGCTGAAGAGTCGAAAGTAATCTAAGTCCCGACTCGGAAGTCAGAATGAAGGCGACTTCGGGGCCCTCCTGCCGACCGAGGCGGCCGATCGACGGCGGCACTACCGGAGGGCCGCCCGCCGAGCCAGCCGCGTGCCCTCGGCGCCACGCCGGTTAACCAATTGCCGTCGGAAGCCTGTGAAGGTCGGATCTGCCCCGTCGGGCGGGCCCGAGGTCCCCCGCGACCGGCATGAGCTCCGGGCGTCGTGCCGCCGGTTTGACACATGTCATTGTTGCACGGTCTGTCGCGGCTCTGGTTAACGAGTTAGGCCCGGAAGTCACTATGGGGGTCGGATTTGCCCCGCCTGGCGGGGCCAGAGTGCGACCTTCCCGGCAGGACTTCCGGGAGGCATCCCGCCGACTTGACACATGCAATTTCTGTACGGGGGGATTGGCGGGGTTCCCGGAGATTTACGGGAACACGTTTTCCAGACACACTTAGCAGGGTGACTAGTGGTACGGTTGACACAGTGCAGAGTTCTAAGTGAGCCTTACTCAATTGTGACTCAGTAAGCGGGAGGCCGGGCGAGCTCCGACTTACAATGATAAAAGCTTTTTTTCGCTATTTCCGAAAAAAATGACAAAGTCCAAGAACGCAGCGGGGGCTGCGGACAGACAGAGTCTGAGCGCGGACCGCGGGCGGCGGCCGGCAGACCGACGGTGGCAAAAGCTTTTATATCGATCCGAAAAGCAAAGAGGCATTGTGTGTACCAAGACGGAGAAGGGACAAGCCTGCCGCTGGTGCCCTCGCGAGTGTCGTCTGCGTTAGACCTCTGTTCCCCGATCGATCCGGCTTGGTCGGTCCT